>NW_018222623.1:142717-147977 GCF_001263595.1 Phalaenopsis equestris
AGATTAAACCCAATGATGAAAGAAGTAGTCAAGAAGGAAATTCTGAAATGGTTGGACACTGGAATTATATATCCTATTTCGGACAGTGCTTGGGTAAGACCATTTCATTGTGTTCCTAAGAAAGGAGGGGTGACTGCTGAAGTACAAGAGAATAATGAATTAATACCTATCAAATAAGTTACTGGGTGGCGTATTTACATTGATTGTAGAAAATTAAACATTGTCACTAGGAAAGATCACTTCCCTTTACCATTTTTAGACCGAAGAGTGGAAAAGAGTGGATAGAATTGCTGGTCACAAATATTTTTGTTTTTTGGATGGATATACCGGCTACCATCAAATTCCCATTGCTCCCGAGGATCAAGAAAAGACAACATTTGACAACATTTACAAAGACAACATTTACTAGTCCTTTTGGATCTTTTTTATTTCAAAGAATGCCTTTCGGATTATGTAATGCGCCTGCAACATTCCATAGATGTATGATGTCTATATTTAGTAAGTTAGTTGATGATGGAATAGAAGTGTATAGAAGTGTTTATGGATGATTTCGAACATCATTTGACGCATGCTTAAATTATCTTGAAAAAGTTTTAGAGCTATACGAGAGAACTAATTTAGTTTTAAATTGGGAGAATGTCAATTTATGGTTATAGGAGGAATTGTGTTAGGGCATAAAACTTCAAAAAATGGTATGGAAGTAGACTCTGCAAAAACTCAAGTTATTTCTAAATTAACACTTCCTACTAATGTAAGAGGGGTTAGAAGTTTTCTTGGACATGTTGGTTTTTACAAGCATTATATTAAAGATTTTTTAAAAATTACCAGACCTCTATGCCAACTTTTAGAAACTCACAGGTCATGCTTTGAAACAACAAAACAAACACTTGAGAACTGTTTAAATGCCTTTGAGTTATTAAAAAAAAAAAGCTAATTACAGACCCTATAATAGTTTCACTTAATTGGGAGAAACCATTTGAACTGATGTGTGATGCTAGTCATAATGCTATTGGAGCTATTCTTGGACAAAGGTATGATAAGCTTTTTAACGTTATATACTACGCTAGTAAAACTCTTAACGATGCCCAAATTAACTACACTGTTACTGAAAAAGAGTTACTGGATATTGTGTATGCTTTTGACAAATTTAGATCTTATTTAATTGAGACTAAATGTGTTGTGCATACTAATCACTCAGCTATTAAATATCTGATGCAAAAGAAGGATGCCAAACCAAGGTTAATTAGATAGATACTTTTGATGCAAGAATTTGATTTTGTGATTGTTGATAGAAAGGAAACTGATAATCAAATTGATGATCATTTGTCGAGATTAAAATATCACGAATTATATGACACCGACAATGAAATTACGGACAGTTTCCCTAATGAACAACTTTATAGTATTAATGAGTGGAAAATACCATGTATGCTGATATTGTTAATTATATTGTAAGTGATATTTTGCCACCTATGCTGACATTTCAACAACAAAGAAAATTCATTCATGGTGCAAAAGCATACTTTTGGGATGAGCCTTATTTATATAAACATTGTAAGGATCTTATTATGAGAAGATGTGTACCTTATGAAGAAACTGAACTGATCATTCAGAAATGTTATGATTCTGAATTTGAAGGACATTTTGGAACTGATAAAACTGCTTATAAAATTTTACAAGCTGGATTCTATTGTCTGAATTTCATGTTAGAAGTTGAGATCATTAATGTTTGGGGATTGAATTTCATGGGACCATTTATTCCTTCATCTAAGAACTTACACATATTAGTTGCGATAGACTACGTTTCAAAGTGGATTGAAACACAAGCTTTACCTCATTGTGAGGCTAAAAGTGTTTCAAGATTTTTAATGAAAAACATTTTCACTAGATAGGAAATGCCAAGAGTGATTATCACTGACGAAGAATCCCATTTCAGGAATAAATACATTCAGAGATTGGCAAAAAAGTTTAATGTTATTCATAGAATCTCTACTTCCTATCACCCTCAGACCAGTGGGTTAGCTAAAGTTTCTAATAGAGAGATTAAATAACTACTGAAGAAGACTGTAAACCCTAGTAGAGTAGATTGGTCTACTAGACTAGATACTGCATTATGGGCTTATAGGACTGCTTATAAAACTTCTATTGGAATGGCTCCTTATAGGCTGATTTTTGGAAAGACTTGTCACTTACCAGTAGAATTGGAGCATAAAGGATATTGGGCGATTAAAGAATTCAATTATAATTTGAAAGATGCTGGTGAGAAGATATTGTTACAAACGAAGGAACTAGAAGAATTAAGAAATGAATCTTATGATAACGACAGAATTTATAAGGAGAAACTAAAGTTATGGCATGGTCGGAAGATTAACCAGAAGAACTTTGAACTAGGATAAAAAGTTTTTCTTTACAATACAAGGCTGAAGTTATTCCCTGGGAAATTGAAGTCTCGTTGGTTAGGACCCTTCACTGTGACTCGAGTTTATACTTACGGAGCTGTTGACATTGAAGATCAAAAGACTGGGAATAGATTTAAAGTAAATGGACACAGATTAAGGCCATATTTTGAGGGTAAATGACCAAATTTTAATGAGGTTTTAATGGTCAGTCAACCTGAATAATACCTGGATAGGTCGGGCTGAGGACGTTAAACCAAGTTCTTTATGGGAGGCAACCCATAGTTATATTTATTTTTATTGAAATTATAGTGTTTTAAATTTTGAAATTATTATTAGTTTGTGGTAGTATTGAACTCTACTACTCTTATTTACCCTTGAATCATCATAAGAATTGGATCCATAGAAGAAAATTGGAACGCATATTCGGACCAGAGCAAAACCGTGAAATTTTCGCCTTAGGCGCCGACGGCGAGCTCGATGCCGTCGATGGCGGGTTTTTCCCGAGAGTCCACACAATTAATTCTCAAGGCTTGCCGACGGCACCATCGACGTTGTGGACGGTGAGAACGACGAGATGAAGGTTTTCGGAGTTTGAAATGTTAGTTTTAGGAAAAATTTACTCCCTATAAACTTCCAAACTTGGTTCTTAAATTCATATTACCCAAAAAAAAATTGAAACTCCACCAACTTTATCCCTATGGCTTCTAATTCCACTGAAAATCCTAGATTTTAAGTGTTCAACTAGAGAGAGTTCGTTAGTTATGAGGCGCAATGAATCTTCAACAAAGTGCTGACAAAGAGGAGATTAATCAAAGAAATAGGATTTGTGAATCAAGGAAGGATTTAAATAGGATTTGTGAATCAAGGATTGAACAATCCTTCGACAGTAATTGAAGAGATGATTGTGCGACGACAATGGGAAGTGTTGTGGTACACCACTGCTACGGTACTCGTTCATGTGGTAAAAGAGTTTTATGCTAATTTTCATGGAATCAATCATGGAGTCGTCTATGTGCGAGGCAGATGGATAACTTTTACTCCTACATGGATTAATGAGTTATATATGATCGAGAATGTTCCTGTCTGCCATTATTCCAACTTTGTCCGAACAAGAAATTTGATGAATGAGATCTACCAATTTTTGACGGACGAGACTGAAGACTGGAAAATGAGAGAAAACATGTATGTTAGTTTCTCTGCTACACTTCTAAACCCCGTTTCTAAACACTGACGCTTCTTCATTTCTACAAAACTATTACCGATAATGTGGATCGGTGAAGTTACCAAAAAAAGTGTTATTCTGAATTATTGTATTCAAATGGGACTGTCGATTGATATTGGATAGATAATTATGAAGTCTGTTTTGGACATGATTGTTCATGGATCAACTTATGGGCTTGGACATCTTTCAACAATCTTCTTACTCTGCAGTCAGTTCCAAGTATCTTATGATAATTGGGAATAGACACTTCTACCTTGGAAGCCTTTGGACCCAACCCAAAAGTTCCCAACCAATGAAGATGAGAATAATATGACTATTATTACAGATTAATCGTCTCAGAATTCACTTCCTATTCAGCCTCTAGTTCCAGACAAGACACTAGAGAAACCTTCACAGAATCAAGAAACTGGAGAAAGAGGTACAAAATGTTATGAATGCAATTAATAATATCTCTGATTTGTTTTATCATCTAGACTGGAGTATAAAAGAGCATTTTGATCACTCTAGACATATCGAAGGAAGTTTGATACAATTAATTAGAAAGATGGGAATTAGAAAGATGGGATTGAGATGGGATTGATAGAAGAGGACTCTACTGAAGAATTCCCATACCGACCCTTCTATAACCTCATTGTTCATGTTTAATCAATGGGCAGTATCAGAGGAGAAACAAGCACTGAATCGGAGGAGTAGTAGATTTACTTTACTACATATATGTCTATGTTTGTGATTTAATTTGAACTTATGTGTTTGCTTTACTTTCAAATTTTGCTTTTAGATCTTAGTATAGTTGAGATTGAGCATTAAATGTATGTTTTCAACATTTAGAGTGTTGTGGCTTTGATTGTGATGCTGAATTGATGTATTAAGGTTGAGAAAATACCAAACTTATGTGTGTCGTGTAACGTGTATTGTAACCCTTGGATTTTATATATAGTTGTAATGTTTTGTGTATGATTGTTTAGTTGTGTTAGTACATAATTTAATCACTTAAATTTATGTCTAGAAAAATTGGAAGAATGTCGATGAGGCTTGAAATTGATCGAAATTGCAAAAATCTGGAATTGAACTAATTTTAAAAATCTCGCCGACGGTGCCAACGACGCTGTCTGTAGATTTTTCTCGTGACTTAGGCTATTTAATTCAATAGAGCTCGCCGACGGCACTTACGATCCTGCAGACGATGAGATACCGAAAAAACACTTTTAGCCGCGATTTTGACCAGTCAATCGCCACTATTCTTCATCCCCTTCCTCTTAAAAAATGAAAATTTTAATCTAGGACTTGAAGATCTTGGATTTGGGGGTGATTTCAAAACATTTAGAAACCAGATTTTATCATCTCTCGGTAAGAGCTTCACTCCAACCTAAAAATATTTAATTTTAACCTTGAATTTCTTCCACATTGAGAAGGTCCAAAAAATTTGAGAATGTGGAGAAAATATTTGGAAGAAATTCATGGAATTTAGTTTTGAACTCTTGGAGTCTCTATTGGAAGCCATTATTTGAGTATTTGAAGTGTATTTTGGAATTGTTTTTATAATTTTCATTAGATTGACATGGCTCCGCAACACAAGAGGCGACTTGAATTTGACGAGTCTCACTTCGTCAATGCGAAGGCTCAGTCGAGATTTACTTCA
>NW_018222623.1:148084-148869 GCF_001263595.1 Phalaenopsis equestris
AATAATTTTTAATTAATGCTATAAATGTTTAGTGTTGTAGTTGAAATTTTCATGTGTAATTATAATAGACTTTGATTAGTACTTTATAAAATTATATATAAAATTATTATATTGTGATGTGTTAGTGAAATATTGTGTTTGTATAATGTTTAGTTTTGTACTTATTTCAAAATTTTATTACCCGGCAAATTTCCTAATGCTTTATAGGTATATAAAACTCCTAATATTACAGACCAGTTAAAGGAAAAATTTTGAGAAAGATCTGCAAAAAATTTAGAAAGATGAAAATGCCTAAAGTACTGAGCTTTGATTTATATTTAGAATTTTTCTTTCCACCTGTATCATTCCATATTGAAAAATTTATGTTTGGGGGAGGGAAGAAAATTGTTAACTATTATATGTTCTTAATTTTAATATTTTCAAAAATTATTAATATGATTTTTTGTAGTCAATTTAATTCAGATAACTATATTTTTTTGATATTTAAATATTTTTGTAGATTTAAAGGAATATTTTTGTAAGAAAAATTAATTTTATAGATTAAGATACTTAGTCTAAGAGAATAAGACTATAGTTAACTATTAAAGTAAAGAAAACTATATTTTGAAATATTAAGAATCTTAGAAATTCATTTGAGAAGAAAAGATTGGGGCTCAATGATGTAAAAGCTATGAAATACTTATAAGGTAAAGGAATGCTTTGAGTTTCAAATTTAGGGAAAGAAAAGTAAGTTCAAAATTATTAAAGGCTATCCAGATATAGTAATCTTCACTTGAAAAAGAAAA
>NW_018222623.1:149168-155442 GCF_001263595.1 Phalaenopsis equestris
ATAGATCATAACTTTTATATAGTACTAAAATTACTTGAGGACAAGTAATAGTTAAGTTTGGGGGATTTTGACCAAAGAAAAATATGTTGAGATTTTCATACCTATTTTACACTGATTTTGATGATATTGCACTTTAAAGAAAGGTATTTTTGATGTTTTGTTGCAGGTATGTTGAATTATGGTCATTGGAGCAAAAAGATGCAAAAAGGAGCAAATTTCGAGCAGAAAGGACCAAAATATGGAGATTTGATCTTCGGCATCGACGGCGAGCTCGACGCCACTGATGTCAAGTTTTTCCCAAGAGTCCAGAATAAATATTCTAGAAGGTCGTCGATGACTCCATCGAGGCTGCCGACGACGAGCACGTCGGTTCTCTCAACAGATGCATTGAATGTGGATGATTTTTGAAGTCTTCTACAACCAACTCTTGAAAACTCTTCTACAACTTTAAAAAAAACATTGGGAGGCCGAAAAGTGGTGTCTACGGGGTGTCCACAATGTGTCCACGAGGGTGTCCATGGAGTCTTTATTTTTTGTGGTACCCATCAGAGTGTAGAGAGTGGTTAGTATTGTGAGGAATTCTTCGAGAGATTGTAAGAGTGGAAGGAAAGTGAGAGATTTCTTCCTTGTTGCCGCTTAGAAGGAGAATTTTGTGTGTTGTAAAGAAAGGAAGAGATTCAGAGGAACTTTGAGGAGTTTGCTTGGGGAGAAATTAGAGATAAGTTTTATTTACTTGTTGAAGTTTGTATGAATTTGCTTTTATATATAAATTTTGAGTTTTGTCGTATCTTCTCCATGAGTTCTGAGTAGTTTTCTCTGTCTTTCTCCTTGTCTTGAGATTTTGTGAAATGGTGATTTGAATTGGTTGTGCCATGAAAATGTTAAAGAGGTTGTGATGATCTTTTCACTTCAATCTTAATTTACTTTCAATTTTGTCAATTGATTTGTTAAAATATGCTGAGTTTTACAACTAAAGTGAAGATTACATCCAAGATTTATGGAGGTCAAAGTCCTTGAAAGTTTGGCGCAAATAAATAGGGAAATAAAAATTATTGGGCATAGAATTAGAGATTTTAGAGTGATAGGCTAACATCCTCAATTCAGTCTTATCGTTTGGGTGCTGAAGTGTAGATGTTAGCCCTCAGGTGAGGGGAACATGGGAGCTCTAAAGTGAGAGCCAGTATCCTCTCGGTCTAGTCGTAGATTCAGTAACCAAGAATAGGATTAGTCAATGTTCTTTATGCCTGGTCCAAAGGGTAAAGAATATGTATGCTCCTATTTGGCACAATACAATTTGAACTGATTCAATTTATCCATTCACTTTTATTTCTTGACAAGGAGAAGGATGCTTTCTTATATATTGAACTTCACAGTAGAAACTTTATTAGTAGAATTAGTTAATTAAGAGTTTATTAAAATTACATTTTTATTTCAATTGCCTATTAGTGACAAATATGCAATTTGAACTATATTGTTGTGATTAAGTATTGATTTTTTAAATCTTAGTTCATAGCCTCTAATATTACTCCGCTGTCAAGTTTTTAGCGCCGTTGCCGGGGATTTAAATCTTCTAGCAGCAGTATCAAATTCTTGTATTTTTAAGCATATATAAAGTCGCTGTCAGTGAGAAAAATTTTTTGCAATTGAATGAGCTCGAAGAAATAAAAAATGAATCTTATGAAAATGCTAAGATTTACAAGGAAAGAAATATAAATTGGCATTTTCAACAGATAATTAAAAAGAAATTTGAACTTGGACAAGAAGTTTTGTTGTATTGAAATTATTTTCCATGAAACTTAAGTCCAGGTGGATAGGTAATTTTCTGTTAAAAAAGTCTACCCATTTGGAGTTGTGGATATTAAATATCTAAAAAGTAGAAAAGTATTTAAAGTTAATGAGCATAGGTTATTACTTTATTTTGATGGACACATACCAATTTTTAAACAATTTTTAATGTTGGGTCAACCAGAGTGAAAACTAAGAACGTTGGACTGACGACGTTAAACCAAGTGCTTTGTGGGAGGCAACCTATAATTATGTGTGTAGTTGTTTTTAATTTTATCTTAGATTATATAAGTTCTTGTAATAGAATTCGATGTACTTTGGATGACTTACATGTTAAGAAAATGTATAAAAATGTTTAAATATTTAAATTTATGGAAGGTATGAGAGTTATTTTGGACCTAAGGCGAAACGGTGCAAAAATGTGCACTAATGCCTAGGTGCCTAAACTGGTGCCTAAGCTCCTATTTAACTCTGCACTGGAGCCTAAGTGCCAGAATATGGCTCTTAAGCACCAGAACCTAGCTTCTGAGCGCCAAAATCTGGCTCCTAAGTGCCACTTTACAGAAAGCCCGGTGACTAAGCGCCAGAATCTGGTGCCTAGGCTGCATTTTGAAAATCTGCCCCGTAATCTTCCATTTGCAGTTTTTGATGAAATATTCTCTATGTAACTCCCAAAACCTACCATATGGAGTGAAATTAAATTATTGAAGGGGGAGAGGATCCACTAAATCTTGTTCTTATGGCCTCCAACTCCATGGAAACTTCCAAGCATGGAATTTTCAACTGGAGAAAATTTATTAGTTTTGATGCATAGAGATTACATGACAAGGTTCTTATGAAGAAGAGGTTGATCAAGGAAATGTGTTTTGTGAATCGAGGATTCAATACTCCATGTATTATTGTGGAATAATTCATTTTGCAAAGGTAATGGGAAGTGCTATGCTACACCACTACAACCATAGTAATTCTTCTTGTAAAGGAATTTTATGCAAATCTTCATGGGATAAATGAAGGAGTTGTCTATGTTTGAGGCAGATGGGTACCATCTACTCCTATAAGGATTAATGACTTATCATGATTAGTAGTGTTCCAATTTGTCATTATGCCAACTTTTCCTCTACAAAAGGCAATATGGATGAAAATTTTAGATTCTTAATGGTTGAAGAGGGAACATGAGAGATAAGAGATAACAATAATGTAAGCTTTCCTTCTTCCATTTTAAATTCTATATCAAATCCTTAGCATACCCTTATCTCTGTAAAATTACTCCCTACTACAAAAATTAGTAAAGTTACAAAGGAAAGTGTTATATTGAACTACTGTATTAAAACTAAAAGACCTATGGATGTGGGTTCTATAATGGTAAAATCTACTCTTGATTTGATTTTGAATAGGTATAATCTTGGTCTTAGACATCCATTTACAATATTTTTCATTTGTATGCAATCACAAGTTCCATATAAAATTTGGGAAAAAGTGCTTCTTTTTTGGAAGCCCATGAATCCCCAATGTTAAATTGTGAGTACTTAGAAAATGGAGAAGTGGATGATAAAATATTCTTATGGATCAATCATCTCAAATTTCATCACCTATACGACCCAGATTTCCAGAGAGTTCATTTGTTATTTTGAAGAATATTAAGAAGTTGGAGAATGAGATGACTAATATTCTGAATGCGATTGACATGATTTCTGATCAGTTTGACCATTTGGATTGGAGAATTAAAGAGAAATTTGATCACACAAGACATATGGAAGGGGCTACGATGTGAATGTACAAGAAAAATTATTGGATCGAAGAAGACTCGATCGATGAATTCCTTCACCATCCCTTCTGTAACTTATTCGTGCATCGCCAATCCATTGGAGAACTTAAAAAAGATGATAGTATCAAAGATGAAGATTTGTAGCAACTCTGAACTAGTTTTTAAGAGCTTGTGTGAGTTTAGTTATGTTGTATTTTCTTAGTCTTCGATATTGAACTTATTATGTTTGCTTTTAATTTTTTTTTGTTTAGTTCTCAGCGTTAGGTGTTGTTGGTGTGATTTCAATGCTAAATTTATTTGTGATTTCAAAATACTTGTTTGTACTTGCTTGGATTTATATATAAAAAAGTGAAGTTGTTTGTTGTTTATGAAAATTCGATGTTAGTGATTACTTAAATATGAAAATTAAACTAAATTTAAACTAATTAAAAGATGGAGTGCTTTGGTGTACAACACTTGTTACAAAAAAAAAAGAAAATTTGAGAATTTGTGCCTGAGCGCCAGATCGAATGGATCATTAAAAACCACAAAAATGAACATTTTATGTCTTTTTTCCTGTTCGGGGTCGTCTTCAACCTTACGAATAAAGAATAATAGCCAACTAGGGCTTCCAAATACTCGGATTTGAGGCAATTTTGGGGCTAGAAACTCTTGGATCTCATATTCTCTTAATAAGATCTTCACCTTAACCGAGAAATTTTTTATTTTCATCATGCATTTAGAAATCGAAAATTAGAAGTTTTGGAGAAATTTAGAGAAGAATCCATGATGTAAAGTTTTTTAGCCATAATTTTGGTTTTAGGAGTTTATTTTGTTATTATAGCAAATTTATGTGGGTTTATTTTGAATTTTAAGAACTCTATGTCTCCTAAAATGAGAAAGATGAAGGGAAAGGAGGCTTGCAACATGAAGAAATTTGTTATATCACTATAAAACTCAACTCATGATGAGAAAGCTTATTCAGGAGCATGCATTTAAAAATCCAGGTGGTTATATTGAGGGATTGATTATGGCACAAAATTAGGAAAAATTATACTATTTCACTATTTTAGCAATTGTTTCAATCGTTTGGGTGTTCTATGAAAACTTACTGCAAGATACAAATGATCAAGTTTTTGTTAGAGGTAAAAATGTGGAATATACCTTAGAGAGGAAAAATGCATTATATTGGTTGAGAGATGAGTTTCATTGTTAGTACACTACTTTTGGAACTTTAAATTTGGCATTGGACAAAGTTATAGCTTATCTGACTGATTGAAGAGGAGTTTGGAAGATGAAGAATGATCACAAGATAAGCTTCTCTACTTTTATGCTTAATGTTCAATATAAAACTTGACATTATTTTATTTCTACTCGAATACTTCCAAAAAATTATTTGAACAAAGTTACTAAGGAGAGATCTACTTTAAATTTATGCATTAATTAAATGAAGAAATTAAACATTGGTGCCATTGTCTATCGAAATGCCCATACTTCATCTAGAGGTGGCACTACTGGAGGTTTAGGTTACCCTGCTTTGATTTTTACTCTATGTGATCAATCAAGAGTGAGGTATGATAGATCTGAAGAATTGATACAACCACTTAAACTTATCAGTGAGGCCTTGTGTTCATACATATGAGTTGCATGCTGGATAGAAAGCTAGAGGTTAAAGTAGTGACATACCATCTACTTCAACTTCTGGACCTTCTACTTCATGCACTACTTCTTTAGAGAATGTTAAGGAGAAGTTACTTATTCAGTAGGGTGATATCTTGACACTTAGAAATTAGATGAGGACTATGGTGGCATAAAATTATCATAATGATGAATACTAGTTAGTGCCTCAAAATTACTTTAAAGATTGAATTTTTAAATATTTAAAATAATCTTACCAACCTCTTGAAGTGCTCCGTATGGGTGACTGCTTCGTCAAAAAGGAGCACAACTCCATGGCTTCTTCTGTGGCCTGATTCACTTGGTTCATCTGCCTTTTCCTCTTATAATCAGGAGAGGCTCAGGATGCAGTCAACTGACTCAAAAGCTCCTCATCGATCTAAGCAGTTTGGTCACCCCTCCGATGGGTATTTGTGAACATGTCTCTAAGGCAATGCATGCCTTGATCCCAAAGATTCAGCGAATCTGATGGTGGTGCTCTGAGAGTCAATAGAAGGACCTTCGTAACGTAAAACATAATCCATGTGTTTGTATAAAAAATAAAATTTAATTTACAAATCTGATTCAAATTACTTGATCATACCTTGAACTTACTAAACCACAAGTTTTGTGTGGATGCAGGGATCAACTTCCAAGAGAGATATGGCTAATTGTAGTTGCTCATGATAATCTCTGTGATGCATGTGACAGGAAACATGTGGGAGATGATTCTCCTTAAGAAATAAATTAGTTACAAAAAAACATATAGTAAGAAGAATGACTAGATGCACTCCTCCACTTCAACCAACCAACGTAAATTCTACTAATCACATCTCCATTTATATCACCATCACTTTAAATAATACCAAATGCACTCCTTCACTTCAACCAACCAATTTTAATTTTCACAACAACATCTCCATCTATATCACCATCACTTTAACAATAAACCTGACGCATTCCTTCACTTTTACCATTCAACGTGAATTATTGCTAATAACATTCCCTTAATGTATTTACATGCCTAACACCTACACCACTCATTTTTTATGTATCTAAATGTATATATATATATATATATATGTATAT
>NW_018222623.1:155582-156706 GCF_001263595.1 Phalaenopsis equestris
GAGTGTGTGTGTGTGTGTGTGTGTGTGTCTTAGCTTGGCTCGTTGGTTACAACTTTTTTGTGTAAGTCCGTCAGGTTGGGGGTTCAAACCCTGTGTAGGATCAAATTGCACATTATTCCTAGAAGGGGGGTCTGCCCCTCAGTCAAACTGTGGGGTTGATCGACGATCAATCTTTTATATATATATATATATATATAATATGGAGATGATGGTGGCGGCTAGGTTTGGTGCTCTGCTAGGGTTTCTGGTAGGATGAAGCTCTGTTGTTGCTGGTTTGAGGGGGGGGCCCCTGTTGAGATCCCCATAAGATACTCCTTCTTGCTGGGTTTTTCCTTGGGAGTCAGCTTCTCTGGCTCAAGACCCTGGTTTTTTGTGGGGTTTATTGTTCCATTGTTCTGAATTGGTTGGCTAGCTTCTGTTTTTGTGTGAATTCTCTTCTGCCCTCTCTTTCTTGCTGGGGGAAGATTACCCTTCCACCATTGGTGATTTGATTGAAGGTTAGTGATTCTATGTGAGATTTGGCCTTTCTCGGGCTAATCTAAAATTTGAAGTTTACTTTGGTTTGTTGGAGCTCTTGCTCTAGGGTTTCTCAGTCCATTTGAAACTTTTTTTCTAATGGCTACTCCTATTGATATTGTGACTAATGCTCAGTGTTCTAAGGCCACTTATGCTGGTGTTGTGGGTAAATCTTCTGTTACCCTTAGTGATCCTGATCACTTAGTTTTCCCCCAAGATTTCCATGATAGAGCTGCTGGGAAGGGAAAGACTTGCATTCACCCTTTGGGTTCCAAAGAGGGTGAACCTACTATATATTTCTCTCCACAAGAAATTTAGAATCTGAATGAGCAAGTGAAATTCACTTTAGAGGGCAAATTCCAACGTGGTCACCCAAAAATGGAATTGGTCAGAAACTTCTTTGATTCTTTAAAATTTAATGGAGATTAGTAGATTGGAATACTTGATGGTAGACACTTGCTCTTCCAACTATCAGGTGAAGAAGACTATGCAAGATTGTTTGCAAAAAAATCTCTTCAGATTGGAGGTACCACCATGAAGATTTTGAAGTGGGAACCTAGTTTTGATCCTAGCAAGGAGCCACCTGGCAAGGAGCCACCTGTAGTTCC
>NW_018222623.1:156751-202407 GCF_001263595.1 Phalaenopsis equestris
CTCTTTTCAATATTGGATGTGCACTAGGGAGACCTTTGAAGGAAGATGCCCCCACATATAACAAAGCAAGACCAGCTCTAGCTAGAATCCTCATTGAGAGAGATATTACTCTCCCTCAAATCAAAAGGCTCTGGATTGGTTCTGACATAGATGGGTTCTGGAAAAATATGATATTAGAACAGAAAGCTTATTATTGACACCATTGTGAGATGTTTGGACACACCAAAGATAGATGTTTCAGACTTCACCCCCCGCCAAAGGGAAACGTGCATACTCAGGAAAAGATCAGTCAATCTACTGTTCAAGAGCCCACACTATGTGTGGAACCAACTCCAACAATTAATAAGGAAGATATATTGGGAACATCCAAAAGCTCCACAGCTCCTTTTGGCTCCAATGCTCCTACAAACACATCCCCCAGATACTTCAGGGAGAAGTTAAATGAAGTTAACATTATTACCCCTCTAACCTCAAATGACTCACATAGTGGAGTTGAGACAATTAGGGAGGAAAACCAGATTGATATCACTGTCTTAAAAGACCCTGAGAAAAGGGAAATGGCTGAGATGAAGCTTCTATTGGAGGAGGAATGGCAAATACAAAAATCGAAGAAAAAGAAAAAAGAACTTTCTAAAGTTTAGAAACTAAAAAAAGGACCAATATGAGCACAGGTGTCTTGAAGATGGTTGGGCCTTCTCCCTCTAGAGGAAGGACGATATCAAGATCTCAGCCCTCCCTCCATATTAATCCCCCCCATGATTAATTTATTGTATTTCAATATAAGGGGCATTGCCCATCCTCAGTCCTTAAAAAGATTGATATATCTCAACAAAAAAATACAATCTTTGGTGTTTTGCTATACTGGAACCTTAACCTATGGTTCACCAAAATCCTCGGAGAATTATTAGTAAGTTCCATGGATTTTCACATTATGCTAATAAGAATAAAAAAAATTTGGTTCTTTTGTAGTAAGGAAATATAGTGGAATATCCAATTGGGCCATCCACAATTTATACATCTTAGTTTATACATCTCTCTCTCTCCTGATTCAAGGCCATTTGGAAATTGCAACTTTCATCTATGCTGGTAGTCATAAAGAGGATAGATAAGAGCTTTGGGAGTGCTTACAACTTATCAGTGTAAATATGAACTCTCCTTGGATGGTTGGGGGAGATTTCAATTGCACACATCTACTGCTGAGAAATCTAGGGGGAGAGTCCCTAATCTTTCCAAAATGATTCTCTTCAGTGATCAGATATAGAAAGCTGGTCTGTTTGATTTGGGTTACCAGGGTCCTAAGTTCACTTGGAAAAGGGGTAAAATGCGGGATAAACTTGATAGGGTGCTGGTGAATGACTGCTGGTATAAACATTACCTTCTCACCTTTGAATTACCTTCTCACCTTTGTTTTTCACTTAACCTTCACTGGGTCTGATCATAGGCCTCTTCTCATATCTATTACCTCCCCTGACAATACTACTTATCACCCCCCTTTCAAATATTTAAATATGTGGTCCACTCATCCCCTATTTGTCAGCTGTGTAGCCTCAAATTGGGTTGTATTGACCATTCTGATCCTTTCATAAAACTTAGCCTCCTACATTTGAAATTGAGCGAGCAAAGCTTTAAGTGAGCAAAGCTTTAAGTAAGTGGGGTTGGGAGACTTTTGGGAATGTCTTTTTTAATGCCTTAAATGCTGAAAAGGAAGTGAAGAAATTTGAAGTTGCTATTCAAAATGGAACTGCCACAGATTCTGATTTGCTCACTACTCAAACTAATCTGCTAAATGCTATTGATAACCAAAATTTGTTACTTAAACAGAAGGCTTCTATTAACATCTTTACTGAAGGTGACAAGAACACAAAATTTTATCATGCTTATATTAGGTACAAGAGAAAATGTAACACTCTACATTGTATTTACACATCTTGGGGAAGCTGGCGCAATGATAATGAACACATTGCTATGTATGCTGTCAAGTACTACAGCTCCTTGTTAAATTCTTCTGTTGATCTCAACACCGATATTGAAAACAACTATTTTACTGAAGAATTTGAATTCACTAATCACCTTGGACTATCTGACCCCCCTCCTGATACTGAAATTTGGGAAGCTTTAAACACCATTGACAGATCTAAATCTGCTGGCCCAGATGGATTTATAGCTGATTTTTATAAAAAAGCTTGGCATATGATTAAAAGGGAGGTGATTGAGGCTATCAGAAGTTTCTTTAGGGGTAGTATTCTACCTAGCTATTTTAGAGATTCTTCTATGATTTTAACTACAAAAGGGGATCTGCAAAAGACTTGGGATGATTATAGACCTATCAGCCTCACTTCTGTAATTAGTAAACTTATTAGTAAGATCATTGTTAGAAGATTTCAACCTCATCTTGATAAGAGTATCTACCCAAATCAAACAACCTTTATCAAAGGGAGATCAATTATTGATAATGTGTTGTTGGCACAAGAGTTGATTTTGGATCTGAATAAAATCAATAGGGGTAATCTTATCTATAAAATTGATATAAAAAAAGCCTATGACACAATTGATTGGAAATTTATCTTGGGGATCTTTGCTCTCAGGGGGTTTCAACCTGATTTCTGTAATTTCATTCATAGGTGGCAAATTAATAATAACCACTCTATTCTTATTAATGAAAAGGCCTGGGGTTCCTTCTCAGCTGCTAGAGGACTTAAGCAGGGAGACCCACTCTCCCTCACAATTTTTATTCTTGCTATGGACTACTTTTCTAGAATGCTTGACAGGGTCATCCTCAATCAACAATACTCCAGATATCATCACAAATCCACAATGGCTATATCTCATCTCATATATGCTGATGATCCCATGATCATCTCTAGTGTCCATAAAAAAGCAGTCAAGAAACTCTGTCGTGTCTGAAGCAGTTCCAAGGTTACTCAAGGTTGGTGTTTTGCCCTGAAAGATGCCAACTAATTTTCAATAAAAGGACATCATCCAAATGAAAATAGTGGGTTTCTGAATATACAAGTTTCTCCATTGCAAAAGACCCTTTTAAATACCTGGAGGTTCATCTTATTTGGGGGAGGTCTAAATTAATCTAATTTGATGAAGTTTTTCAAAAGATTCATAATCTCTTATCTAGCTAGTCTCACTTTTTCCTATTTAATGAGGGCAGAATAACTCTTCTCAAAAGCATTTAAAATACTTTTCCATCATATATTCTCCAAACCACATATATGAAAAAAAAGCACTCAGATTCAGTTGGAAAGAGTATTTAATAGATTTTTGAAGGCAGGTCAAAGGCAGCAGCTCCACTGGGCTTCTTGGCAAAAGGCTGTTAAACCTACCATGGCTGATGGGATAGATTTCAAGGGACTTCAACATCTCATCCAGATCAACTTCTGCAATATTTGGATCAATTTCAGAGCTCAAACTTCCCTTTGAGCGAAGTTCATGAAGGGTAAATATTGCAAGGGATAGCACCCCTCTCTCATCACCAAGAAATTAGGTGACTCTAGAATTTGGACAAACATGCTCAAAATTAGACACCTTGCTGAGGATATGTATATTTGGGATTTAAGGAATGGTCAGGTGAATTTCTGGCTAGACCACTGGCGACCCAAGGACTGGCTAGGAGTTCCCCCCACTGATTTCAACCCACAACTTTCTGTGTCTGATTTTTGGGAGGGAGACTCCTGGTCAGTTTCTATCCAATCTATTCTGTAAGAGCCTCATCTTTCTCAAGTTACCAAAGTTAATTTTGATAAGAGTAGGAAAGACAAATTTATTTGGCATAGTTATGTTAATCAAAGTTTGACTAAAGCCATTTATGCCAAACTTTGTTGTTGGGAACAGGTCCCTTGGGGTGAAGCCATTTGGAACAAATTCCTATCCCCCTCTATGTCTTTCTTCTGTTGGAGGCTCTTGAACAATTTACTGCCCACTGATGATATACTCAAACTGAAGGGATTGAGGGGGCCCTCTAGATGTTATCTCTATCAAAAGTATGAGGAGAACAGTAACTATATTTTCTTTAACTGTAAGTTTGCTCAAGAAGTTTGGAAAGAGCTTTTAACTAAGATTAAGGTGGATGGCTTTGCTATGGACTGGTCCAATCTCAAAGTTGGGTGGCACAACTGGAAAAGAAGTAAATGTGAATCTATTCCTTTTGTTATTGCCTGGTTTTTCTGGATGAGCAGAAATAACACAAAACATGAAGACAAATATAGTCAACATTCTAAGGCCACTAGAAACTGTGCTTCTTACTTAATCAAGTTTATTCAGTTCAACAACTTCCCTAATATTAGTATGTCTCAGATCACAGTGACCAGAGGATATCACAAGTTTAAGAAAATTTTTTGGAAACCTCCTGAACAGTATACCATTAAGATTAATACTGATGGTAGCTTTTCTGATTGTGGTGATGGGGCAGGGGGAGTTTTAAGGGATTCCTTTAACAAATGTTTGTTGTTCTTCCATGCACCTACTGAGGCTAAAGATGCACTGGAGGCAGAACTAATTGCAAATTTTCTGGGCTTTAACTTTTTCCTTAAAAGCTGCATGGTATAAACTTTGGATTGAGGTGGACTCTCTACAACTCATCAACTTTCTGAATTCTGAGAAGCTGTCCTCTTGGAACTACATACATTGGAAACAAAAAATTTGGAATCTCAATAGGAACTACAGGAACTACATACATTGGAAACAAAAAATTTGGAATCTCAATAAGTTCATTAAATTCAATATGACTTTTATCTACAGAGAATGTAAACAACCTGCAAATTGGCTACCCAGACAAGGTCTTTACCCTAATTCTATATCTGTTGCAACCAAGCCCCCAACTCCACTTGCTCTCCTACCACTTGCTCTCCTCCACTTGCTCTCCTACTGCCTGGTGATACAATGGAGACTCCACACCTTAGAACTAAAGCTAATCATTTCAGTGGTCTCTAGCTTTTAGACATATCACCCATATTTCCTTTTTGGTTTTCTTTTTTTAGCTTATATATATATATATATATATAAGTTCCCTTTTTATTTTACTTTCTTTGTAAGGTTTATTTTGTGGTGAGGTCACCCTCTGTAGGTTAAAGTCTTTTTTTATTGTTTTCGGTTTTTCTAGTTTGAGGGCATCCCAAGTTGATTCTTTTGTAATACTTTAATTGTGCAACATGTAGGGAGCCGTATAATGCTCCTTCTACCATATATATATTGGAGAAAAAGATGACAATTTATATTAAGATAAAATAGAAGTTATAATTTTAAGATTCCTCTTTTCTTTTACTTTCTTTGTGGGGTTTATTTTGTGGTGAGGTCACCCTCTATAGGTTAGAGTCTTTTTTTATTGTTTTTGATTTTTCTAGTTTGAGGGCCTCCCAAGTTGAGTCTTCTGTAATACTTTAATTGTGCAACATGTAGGGAGGCGTATGTTGCTCCTTCTACCAAATATATATATATATATATATATATATATGAGAAAAAGATGACAATTTCTATTAAGATAAAAAAGAAGTTATAATTTTAAGGTCTGAGACATTAAACTGGTCCCCGTGAAGCAAAAAACTAAGAAGGGGTGGGAGAAGTGGAAACAACAATCATCTATGACTCTTCCCCACATTTAGACAAAAAGTTTGTAGGTTTGTTTCCTTCTCTATATATAAAATTGGAAGTTACATTTATCCATTCTTATATTTTTGGATCAGTTTGATCCATTGGAGTATGTGACAGGGAGGGTTGCAATTATTAGTAACATATGCCAGTAGCAGAGAAGAGTCCACTTCAATGTGTAAAAAGTGTCATTGGTTTAGGATAGCCAATTCGAGATCCCAAAACATAGTCACAGATTCAGTCTCAAGTGCATCCTCAGCAATATTTGGTGATTGAAAAAATAATAAACATCTTCCATGGTGGTCTCTAAAAACACCTCCAATACTAACCCCCTGAGAGGAAAAGTTGTCATCAGTGTTGCCCAGAGAACTTTAATTAATGAGAAAAAATTATGGCCAAAGACACTTCTGATGTTCAAAATGTTGGGGAAATTCTTTAGCTAAATGAGCTTTCTGACAAAGGCTAAGCAGTTAGAAGCTACCTGGAGTGCAGTAATACATTTGTACTCAAACTTGACTTGGTTTCTGGCAACCCAAGTAAACCATGCAGTAATAAAAGGTATTAGATCTAACTTTAGTTTCTGCCATCCACTCCAACAAGCTAGCAGACTGTTCCACTCCAGAAGCATAGTGTTGATCATCATATTTTGTAGAAGGGTAGTCCGACACCTTGTAAGAAGGTGCATTTAAGTAAGAGATGGGCAGCAGAATCCTCAACAGCCTTACAAAGAAAGCATATAGAAGGTCTCTTTAGGCCCTTATGTTTTAGGATATCATTTCTAGGCAGTAGTTTATGGAAAATTCTCCAATTGAAAAATGTCATGAAGGGTATTAGAAATTTATTCCACTTACATTCACCCCAGGGCACACTATCCTATTGATAAAGTTTTGAGTCAATGGATTTGAAGAGGTTGTAAGTGGAGTTGGATGTTAATACTAGCCTATCTTTTTTATTTCTACCAAAAGGTAGTTTGGCAATAAGGGTAGTTGAATTCAAATCTAGAAAAGGATTGTAGTATATCAGTTGACCAAGAATTACCCTCCCATCAATTCCTCAACCAAATGATCAGCATCCAAATTATCAGACATGAGATTAAGAAGTTGATTAGGGCACCATCTATCCAACCAGAAACGTAGCTTGCAAGGCCTAAGTCTCATAAGAAGAGAATTTCAGTAGCCTGCCTCACCTTTACGAGATTAATCCAGATTATGGAGTCACCGAGCTTCCTAGAGACCAAAGTGGGACGTTAATTTCTGCAGTATTTGTCCATCAAGAACCTTGCCCAGAGAGTGGTTTATTATCTAAATTTGAGCCACAATTTACATAGGATGATTTGTTGTAAATGATGGAGTCCTTTGAAACCAAGACCTCCAGTAGAGATAGGTTTAGCAGCTTTCTGCCAACTAGCCCAGTGGAGTTGTTTCCACAGACCTGCCCATAAGAACCTGTTAAAGCATCTTTCTAGGTGGATTTATGTGCTCTTCTTCATTACAACCATCTGTAAAATTTAGGTTGGGAATGTAGTGAGAATGCTCTTCAACAATGTTATTCTACCTCCATTTGATAGAAATGAGTTGGTTCAACATTTCAATTGAGAGTTTGTTTTATCAACCTCCTCGTCAAAGTGGGTTTTCTTGGTTCTACCTTTGAGAAGAGGAACTCCCAGATATTTGAAATGAGTAGTCATGGGGGTGAAACCCATGACATCAATGATCCATTGTTTGATAATATGAGAGGTTGTTTGGTGAAAAAAACCTAACATTTTTCTTTGTACAACATCAATGCTGAACTGTCTTGAAATTTCTGTTAACAATTTTGAATTAGTTTAACTGTAGCTTTGTTGGCTCTTGAGAAAATGATGATATCATCTACATAGATCAAGGGGCTAATATCCAGGGTAGATTTATGATGATACATGTTGTAGCTCTTCCTTTGATTTGATCTGTGAAACATTCTGGATAGATAGTCCAATGCAAAGATGAAGATTGTTGGACATAGTGAGTCTCCTTTCTTTAGACCACTGGACACTTTATAAAAACCATGGGTTATCCTATTAATGAAAATGGATTTAACAACCCCTTCAAGCCATCTTTTGATAATTTTACAAAAATGCCTTAAGAAGCCTCTGGCCTCCAACGATTTCAATACAAACTCCCAATGTATCAAGTCATATGCTTTCTTTAGATCAAGTTTATATATGAGGTTACCTCCTCTGCAAGGTTTATCTAAGTCATTCAATAATTCTTGAGATAATAGCAAATTATCCCCAATGTATCTGTCGTTTACAAAAGCAGCTAGCTTAGGACTGATTAGGTGATTCAAATATGGTTGCAACCTCCCAATAAGGATTGTACTGATAATTTTATTGATCAAATTGGTGAGGTTGATAGTTTTAAAATTTTGCCACTGATCCCTGATTGTAGATTTAGGAATGAAAACAATAGTGGCTGCACAAAAGTAGTTTGGTGGATCATTTTCCTTAAAAAACTTTGTATTACCTGCACCACATCCCCTTTATTGATGTCCCAAGCTTTCTTGTAGAAGTCAGAAGTGAACCCATGTGGACCTGTAGATCTTCCACTGTCAATGGTTGAAAGTGCAAACCATATTTCCTCCTCAATGGGAACTTCTGAAAGGTTAAGTGTGGAGGTATAATCATTATTAGAGAGGAATATATCAAAATCAATATGTGCTCTTTGTGAAGTTGAGCTTTTCAGCAGCTTTTTACAGCATTCCATAACATTCTCAATAATTTCTGAAGTGTCCTTGATCTATCTCCCATTGTAATCTTTAATATAGTGTATGGTGTTTCTGTACCTATCCATAAACCTGCTTGTAGAAGTTTTTTGTTTCAAGTATGATTCTTGTCAAACCACAATAGTAAGAAGTTTTTCATCAGCTTCCATTAGAGTGGCTTCACCAGCGACACCATTCATTGCATCAGCTTCTAAGGCCACCAAATCTTTTTTAGCTTGTTCTACCTCTGCAAGAACATTACTGAATGTATTCCAATTCCAGTGGGTGAGAACCTTCCCTACTTTTTTATGTAAAAACCATCGTTTGATGAGGGGTTTGTAGTGATCAACGTCCCTCCAACGAGTTGCATCTGTGTTGAGAAAATCATTGTGAGCATACCACATATTCAAATATCTGAAAGGAGTCTTTCCCTGACTAAGAACATTAGTGATAGTGATTAGAAGGGGCCTTTGGTCTGACCCAGCTAGACTGAGGTGACTAACACTAGTATCAAGAAAGGTATGAAGCCAATTATCTCTAAATAGGAAACTATCTCTTCGTTCCCAATGTTTTCCCCTTCTCCATGAGAAAGAAGGCCCAATGAAACACAGATTAAACAGGCCTGAGGTTTGGATGTTGTCATTAAATGTGTTCATGGATGACAAATTGGGTGGTCTGTTGATCCCGACTTTCTATATAGATGTTTATTGCGATGTATGTGTTTATATGATTAATTTCCTTAATAATGATTCTTACTTTGTAACAATGTCAAAAACTTGACCCCATGAAAATGCTAGGTAAATTATTTTCTATTAAGCAAATAAGAATAAAGTTATAATATTTAAATATGAGATACTACGCAAGTATATGTATCGTTATCAAGTAATATAGAACTTTTTGATTAATCCTCGAATATCGAACCCATAGAGAAAACTTGACAATATGCACTCTAAATAACAAAAGAAATTAGATAACAAAATTCTACTTAGCAAAATATTCTTACTTAAACTAGAGATGCTATAATAGGAATGAAATTCGATTCATTTTGTATTTTTTTTGATAATTTAAATAAAGTAAGCAACTAATTAACTTAACTAAATACTTGCAAGATGAAAGAAATATAAATAAAGATCTTTTTTCTTATCATGAATCAGTAACAAGTATAAATTTTTGTTGTGGAATCATTCTAATTATGTTGTGCCAAATAGGAGAAATAATATTCTTTACCCTTACAAGAGATGCTATAAAAAGCATTGGCTAATCTATAATTTGAATAGTTTTGAAGACCCGTTAGGTAGGAAAGATACTAGCCCACACTCTAGAGTTCCTTCTTCTCCCTCCACTTAGGGGCTGACATCTTATATCAAAATCTAAAATTATAAATCAAATTGGGGGTTTTAGCATATCACTTTAAAGTCCTCAATTCTACACCCAAGAAAGTTTATTTTCCTATTTATTTGCACTCAAACCCATGAACTAAATTCTCATCCATGAAATCAAATGCGATTCTTACCATTTGTTGACTGAGCCAATACCATCTGGGATCTTACATGTTCTCACAATAGGTATTAACATCTTAATTAGCCAAACCAAAAAGTAAATGAAGTACAAGGCTACAAATCATCATAACTTCTTCCAACATTGAAGTCTAATACATCACAAAACTTCCTTTCAATACTTAATCACTTATCATTTTAAGGAAATTTAAAGAAAACTACTCAAAATTCATGCAGAAAACACAACCACATTTGAGTTTAAAAGTATAAATCATGCACACAAGAAAGAAATATAAATAAAAAACAAAATGTACTCACAAAGATAAATACTTATCTCTAATCATCTCCACCAAATGTCTTGAAGTTCCTTTGAATTCTCTTCCTTCACTCACAATAAAAACTAAAACTCAAAATAAAATAAAAAAGGTGTCCGACGGCGACGGCGGTGATGGGCAGTGGTGGCGGCGATTATTAGGATGAATGATGGCTATTGGATGTGGATTGACCTCTTTTCCTTTGATGATCCAAGTCTTCATTAATGAAAATCCAAGAGGTGCCTTGGTGTCTCTTCAAATGTGTCTCCATTCAATTAATCTTCTATAAGTTGCCTCCTTTTTAAGGAAAATTGAATGAATTTTTGTATCCATGAACTATTTCCCACGTTTTTACATAGGTTGCTTTAAACCTGATGCTTTGTAGTGGCTCTTTCTGAATAACTGGCGCAGAAGCACCAGTCTTGGGAGCTTAGATGCCTCAGCTCCTTTTTGCACCTTCTTAATTTTTACTCCAAATTTAATCCTTTTTCACTCCTTTTACCATTTTTCATCTATTTGATTGTACTTGAAATAAAAACACACAAATACCTTTCATTAAAGCTCAATATCTCAAAAATATGTATAAAAATGTGTACAAAAATATTATATATTTTAGGTTTATCAAAATCCTTATCAAAATCCCTCAAAATCCCCCAAACTTAAAATGTTACTTGTCCTCAAGTGACACTTCAATCTTTTAAAAACTAAATATGTGGATTATGTATATCAGTTTCTTTAGAAGTTTCTAAAATTTCGCTGTAGAAATATAGTAGTCCAATTTAGAAAAATTATTAGTAAATGAGACCAACTTAGAGTTTAAATATTTTTAATGTAAATAAGTCTGAAACTACGAGTTTCTATCTATTTCAAAAAAAATTGTAAATTCTTCAAATATTTGAGTTTAGGTATTCTATAATCTCCAATTAAAAATTTTTACTAAGCATAATTTTACTTACTATATTTTATCCTTAAGCGTAAGAGTTTCTCAAGTCTTATACTTTAAAAAGATCAAATGTGGAACCAATTTTTTATTAGGCACTAATCCTCAAGCTTTCCCTCCCTTTTTTAACTTTCTTTTCTTTTTTTTTTTCTCTTTTGATTTTTCATTTCTTTTTCTCTTTTTCTTTTTCATTTCCTTTTTTTTCTTTTTTTTTCTTTTCTTCTTTTAGGCAAGGCTTACTATATTTAGATAGGCCTTTAATGATTTTGAATTCCACTCTTCCTTTCCCAAAGCAAAGTGTTGATATATTTCCATTACTAAAAAACATAACAATAGCTTTGAAAACTATTTTTAATAAAAGAAATTTAAGTTTTGAAAATAAAAGTCTAAATCTTTTACATTTTTCATAAATACAATTTCTCTTACTAAAGATAGTTACACAATATTTATCATTTCCATACTAAAAAACTTTTAACTTTAAGTTTTTCTTCATTACTATAAATTTTAACTAAATTTATTTAATGATTTCTATACTCAAAATTTTAGTTCCCTAATATAACTTCATATATATGATCATTTTTCTTCAAATCAAGATCAAATTTTTTTGAAATACATATGAGAATAAATAAATTTCAAGTTCTTAAAAAATTTTTCATCCACCCCTTAAGTTTTTTTAATAGAATAAAATATTTTAGCAGCACATATAAATATTGGCAGAAAAGAAAAATAAAAATAGCATGCTAGCAAAATGTTTTACATCCTAAATATGCTAGTACAAAAATTTAAAACAGGAGTAAAAATTAAATTGATCAAATTTTAACTTACTTAATGATACGCCTAAAAATGTACTATTTTTCATGCTTTATTTTATAATGATATTGCACTTTAAAGGTATGTTTTCTTGTGTTTTGCTTGTAGGTACATAATTGAAGAATTTTGAGTTATTGGAGCAAAAGGAACAAAAATGGACCAAAACGGAGTAAACCGGAGCAAATCAGGTCGAATCAAGCCACACCGGAACCATGGGGACTGAAACTGGGCACTTAAGTGCCTCTGACCGGTAGTTAAACACCCAAATATGGCACTTAGGTGCCACCAGATAGAGAGGATGGCACTTAAGAGCCCTAAAATTGGCGCTTAGGCGCTGGAGACGATTTTCAACATATCTTTTAGAATATACGTCGGATTTGGACGATTTTTGAAGTGGTGCTTCGTGCATCTTTTGGAGAATATCTCTTGGGAATTCATTGGAAATGATAAAAGAAACCTTTTATAAGAATTTAGAGTGCTTATAAGGAGTTTTTATGAGGCACTTGAGGCACCTTTTGGATGATTCAATGATTATGTACAGTTTTGAAGAGACACTTAAGCATCTCTTAGGAAATTATAAATAAGGCTTGGAAATATTTTTAAAAGAACACTTAGACTCTTGAATTAATTTAAAGAGGAGAAGACAGATTGGAGAAGAGGAAGAAGGCTTGGGCGTGAGCCCCAAGTTGGGCAACAAGGTGAGAGAGAAAGAGAGAGTGTGAGAATTTCTTCTTTTCTTTTCACTTTTTCTTGGAGAGGATTGTAAGGAGATTACTTTCGCTATACAAAGAGAGTTTGATTTACATCATAGATAAGTATTTTCATTTTACTTTAACTTGAATTTAGTACTTTGTTTATACGATTTCAAAGTCTTGTTCAATGAAAAGTTCTTGTTGTTTCTCCATGTGTAGTGAGTAGTTTTCCTTACTCTTCCCACTTTTAATGAACTAGTATGCATGTGTAGGATATATAATTGAGTAGAGTGAGAATATATTGTGATGATTTTACTTTGTTCTTCATTTACATGTAAACTTGATCAACTTGCATGGTAAGATCTGTTGTGAGAACATGTAAGATCTGTCTTGGTATTATCTCAATCAACTGTGGTAGTATCACATGAGATTTTATGGATGAGAATGTAGTCCATATAGTTGAGTGCAAATGAATAGGGATATAATCTTTAATGGGTGTAGAATTAGAGGAATATAGAGTGACAGGCTAAAGCCCCCTAATTTGCTTTATTATTTTAGGTTTTGATGCGAGATGTTAGTTTCCAGGTGGAGGGATAAGAGGAAACTCTAGAGTGAGAGCTAGTATCTTCCCTTCCTAGCCTATCTTCAGAACTATTCAAACTTTAGATTAACCAATGTCTTTTATAGCATCTCTTTTATAGCATCTCTAGATGTCTTTTATAGCATCTCTAGTATGGGTAATTAATATAATTTCTCCAATTTATCACAATCTCTCTCTATATTTGTTTTGCTTTTACATGTCACTAATTTCATTACATCAGGAATGGTACTTTTAATATATTAAACCCCACTTTCTAATTTTCATTGAGTATTTTAATTTAGAAGTAAAAGTAGTATTGTAGTGATAATTATAGGATATAAACAAAACCAAACCTTTATCGACCTTCCAAGCTAGGGTGTGTTATTCTAAACTAGAACTTCTCTTGAAAGTCGTCATGATTAACCTCGATCTCCGTGGGATCGATATTTGGGGGTTAATCAAAAAGCCCAATATTACTTGATAATGATACGCATACTTGCATATAATCCCTAAATTTTAAAAATATAATTGAAATCTGACTGTGCTTGGGATCAAGTTTTTGGCACCATTACCGGGGATTAAAATCTTTAAGTAGTGGTTCCAACTTCATAAATCCTTACTGATAAAAAAATATCAGGATCAAGTTTTTGGCGCCGTTGCCAGGGATCACAATGGTTGATCTTGACTTTTAGGAGAATTTTAGTTGAAGTAATTAGGCTTAGACTTTAGGCTTTAGGCTTAGACTTGGAAAACAGTAGTGTTGTAAAAACTATTTTTGTGTGAAAATTATTTTTTGTATGAAAAAGTGTTGTGAAAAAAACTTTGTGTGTGAAAAATAAGTTGTTTGTGAAAATTATTTGTTGTGTTGAATATGTTTTTTGTTTTACTTGTTTAATTTTTAATGTGTTGTTTGTTTTGCGGTGTATGCAAAATAAGGGATCTGCAGGACTTGTATCTTATGATCCTGAGTTAGAAAAAAGGAAATAATTAAAATAACATAAAGGACTTGAAAAACTACAAATGAAAATGGAAAGCATTCAAAATAAATACTTGGAAAATCATCAAAAATCATCGAGGGATTATGTAAATCCTACGATAGATAAAATTCACTCAAGTATACAAACCCCTATCGTAGAGGATGACTCGTTTGAATTAAATCCAGTGATTATCCAACTAGTGCAGAACAACTAGTTTGGGGGAACTCCTTCGGAGGATCTCTATTTACACTTATCAAGTTTTCTAGAACTTTGTGCTACATTTCATTATAACGTCATGTCAAATGATGTTGTTAGACAAAAACTTTTTCCTTTCTCATTAAAGGATAGGGCTAAAATGTGGTTATACTAATTAGCACATGACTCTATTAAAAATCGGTAGGAGTTAACTCAGAAATTCCTAGCTAAGTATTTTCCACCTTCAAAACAATATTATCTCATTTTGTTAGTATAAAAGGGAATCAATATACGAAGCCTGCGAAAGATTTAAGGAACTCCTAAGAAATTTTCCACACCATGCTCTGCCTGATTGGTTAATCATTCAATTTTTTTACAATGGGTTAGTAGGATCCCTTAGGTCTATAATTGACGCTGTCGTTGGTGGATCATTAATGTCAAAACTATTTGATGAAGCATATGTGTTAATTGAAGAAATGGCTACCAATGAATTTCAATGGCGCTCTGCAAGGGTAAATCCTAAAAAGGTATCTAGTGTTTATGATATAGATGTGATTGCAATTCTGCATCTCAGGTTGCTGCAATATCAAGGAAGTTGGACCAATTTGGAATGAACCAACCTGAACAACCCATATTCTAACTTTTACAACCCAGGTGGGAAGAACCATCCTAATTTTAACTGGTATCATACTAATGAGGGTGGAAACCAATAATGGAAAAATAATCATGCAAATCCTAATGGAAGCTAGAATAATAAAGGGAATACAAACTATAGACCTCATATCCACTGAACTCTTACAATGATCAACAATTTGAGGATAAGAAGATGTCTATAGAAGAAGTGGTATTACAAATGGAAAACCAGTTGCAACGTCAAAATGCGGCGATTAGAAACATAGAGAATCAATTGGGACAAATTGCTAATTTACTTAGTAATAAACCCCAAGGAACACTTCCTAGCAACACTGAGATCAACCCTAAGAGAACAATAATGAACAAGTAGAAGCTGTTTAATTAAGAAGTGGAAGAGAGATAGAGGATTTGGTTAGAAAAGAGAAAGAAGTTGTGAGAGAAACAAATGAAACTAAAAGACCTAAAGAACGTTTTTCTAAGGGACTGGAAAATTTAATGTCTCCAACTAAAATCAATTTAGAAAAACCACCACCTTCATTTCCTCAAAGACTTAGACAGTAAGAGTTGGATAAATACTTTTCAAAGTTCATGGAAGTACTTAAGAAGTTAACAATAAATATTCCTTTTGCTATTTCACTGAAGCTTTATAACAGATTTCAAGTTATGCAAAATTTATGAAGGAGATATTAAACAAGAAAAGAAAATTTGGGTATTACTAGACAGTTATATTAAGTGAGTAGTGCAGCGCAATACTACAGAAAAAGCTTCCTCAGAAACTTAAAGATCTTTCTAGCTTAACAATTCCTTGTGTATTTCGAGAAAGATGAAAAGCTTTATGTGATTTAGGATCGAGCATTAATTTGATGTCTGTTTCTATATTTAGAAGGTTAGGTTTATTCTATATTTCTCCCACTACCCTCCACTTAGTTGATCGATCTATCATTTATCTGAAAAGGGTTATAGAAGATGTTCTTGTTAAAGTGGATAAATTTATCTTTCCTATGGACTTTATTGTATTATATATGGAGGAAGATAAGGAAAATCAAATTATTTTGAGGAGAGCTTTTCTTGTTATTGGACAAGCTATGATAGATGCGCAAAAAGAAAAGTTGACTATGAATATTAATGACCATGCAACCACTTTTGATGTGCTAAAGGCTATGAAGTATCCATCTGAGAGAAAAGATAATGATTGTTTTTGGATAAATGAAATTGATTATCTAAGTAAAGTCCATTTCCAACAAAGTTCTGAGAGTAAGTTAACAGATGAGATCGAAATGGACTTTCATGATGAGTTAAAAATGTTGTTTAAAGAAGACTGTATGTATGTTCAAGAGAGGTGTGAAATGATGGACGATGTTGAAAATAAAAAACTTTTAACTCCGTATGTTGAAAAATCTCATGAACTTAATAGGAATGTAACCCATACAATTTTAAAGCCTACCTATTTAGGGAATTTGTCTACACCACCAGTCTTTATATCTTCATATTTGACTCAATTACAAGACGAACCTGAATTGAATGATGAAAATAGTAAAAGATCTCCTAAGAAAAAGTTATTCAAAATCATTGAATGGCATATTCCATGGTATACAGACAAAATGAATGACCTTCTGATGTTGGGGCAACTAGAGTAAACATTGGATACATCAGGTAAATGATGTTAGACCAAGCACTTCATGGCAAGAAACCCATGATTATCTTTGTTATTTGTTTAGTGTGATTGTTGTTACGTTGGATTGGATAATAGTGAGATGTTGGACTTTGATCCGTGTTTGATATGTAAGAGTGGATTGGATTAATGTTGTGAGGTAATTATTTTGTCATGACTAGATTTTTATATGATTTTTGGTAGTAGCAGGTTGACGAGTCTGTTACGACTTAATTCCCAAATGGAGCTGAGCATTACCTTGAAGCATGTAGAGTTTGGACTTTGACCACTCCATGTCAACTCTATCACTTCCTTTATCTGACTTTGTCTTCACTGAGTAAGTTCATGAACTTACTTAGTGAACAACATCTAGATGAACTAAACTATTTTTATTTACCAGATTGTGTATACCTAAAACTTAGAGTAACCCTGAAATTGGCAACACATGAGGGAATTTTGGTTCATGGGTGATAAAAATATGAAATTTTATAATACACACATATTATTAGTGTATATACTTCTGTTAGAAATTGAAAGTAAGGAGGGGAAATGTGAGTTGAAAGGAGATCAAATTAACCTCAATTGTTGTTAGTTTATGAATTTATGAGTATGTATTGGATTTTGTGTGTCTATGTTTGTGAGTCAAGTTGAATGAGTCATTGGAGATAACAAAACTTATCTCAATATTTTAATCTTGTTAGCATCCGCAATTCCTTTATGAAGTTTAAAATGTGCTCCTGTTTAATCTTCAGTTTGTACTCGTTCTACTATTTAAAATTCCTTTATAGTGTTATGTCAAGCATGTTTAGGCTAGATTAACTTTATACTGTAATATTCTACCATGTGTTATTTGCTGATATTTTTGTAGGAAGTGTAGTAAATTGTAAAAGTGATCTTTCCCTGCCGCATATTTTTTACTTCATTGTTACACATGTTTGAGCTTAAGTTTGGGGAGAAAAGAAAAATGTTTCAAATTTAAACCTTACTTGTTTTCAAAAGTACTACAAATAAATTTGTATTTTATTTCTAATGATTATTGTTATGTGGAGTCACCTTAAAGATGTTAGAATTTTAAGTATAGAAATGGAGTAAGAAAACTTGATATTTTTTAGTGAAAAGGGTGAACCTAGAGTTAAGGATATTTAGTAGAAAACTTGCAAAAATGAATAAATATCTTTAATAGGAAGAATTGTATATTTGAAAAACTAAGGATTCTTATAATTTTTATTTTCAAACATTTAAGGCTCTCTTATAGAGTATTTTAAAAATATATATATATTTGTACATCTTTTCAAGTGAGGGAAATTGATAAGTTTTAACTTTAAAGGAGGATAGTGGAATTAAAAATTATTTAAGGACTTCTCAAGATATAGTAATCTTCACATAAAAAAAAGAAAAAAGAAAAAAAATAATGGATCAAAAAGATCCTTGAAAAAAAGAAAAAAAAAAAGAAAATTTGAAAAAAAAGAAAAAAAAAGTGCGGAGAAGCTGGAGGAGAGGTCCTAATCAAAAATTAGTTTCACTTGAGTCTTTATAGAATAAAGAACTTAGAACAAACCTAAGCTTGCCTTTTATTCTTATATTAGTAAAAATTATTTTTAAGAGAGTTCTTAAGTCTAAAAAGTAAAGTTCATAGGATGCGAAGTTTGAAAAATCAGCATATATTCTGAATTAGATAGGAAAACAAATTTTCAAGTTTGATTATAAATATTAAATACCCTGGGCTAGTCTGTTTCACTAGAATTTCTTCTAATTTGAACTATCACATTTTTAAAACAAAATTTTATCAATTCTAAAGGATGACCCATTAACTCTAATCTACATAAATTATTTAAAAAATGTAAATGTAGTATTTTAAAAAATGTAGTATTACTTGAGGACAAGTAATGTTTAAGTTTGGGGGATTTTAATATGCCTAAAATTGTACTATTTTTCATGATTTATTTTATAATTATATTGCACTTTAAAGGTATATTTTCTTGTGTTTTGGTTGTAGGTACAACAAATTGAAGAATTTAGAGTGATTGGAGGAAAAGGAACAAAAATGAACCAAAACAGAGCAAACCAGAGCAAATCGGATCGAATCAAGGCACACCAGAGCCATGGTGATCGAAACCAAGCACTTAAGTGCTAAGCACCCAAATATGGTGCTTAGGCACCACCAGACAGAGAGAATCGGCGCTTATGTGCCAGAGAAATTTTTCAACATATCTTCTAGAATATACGTCAGATTTGGAAAATTTTTTAAGCGGTGCTTCATGAATATCTCAAGGAATTCATTGGAAATTATAAAAAGGAATTTTTAGAAGAATTTGGGGTAGTTAGAAGGAATTTTGAAGAGGCACTTGAGGCGCCTTTTGGAAGATTCCTTGAATATGAAGAGTTTTGAAGAGACACTTAACTTCTCTTGGGAAATTATAAATAAGGCTTGGAAATGTTTTAAAAGAACTCTTTGACTCTTGAATTAATTGAAAGAGGAGAAGAAGGCTTGGAGAAGAGGAAGAATGATTGGGCGTGAGCCCCAAGTGGGGCGACAAGGTGAGAGAGAAAGAGAAAGTGTGAGAATTTCTTCTTTTCTTTTCACTTTGTGCTTGGAGAGGATTGTAAGGAGATTTAGTTTGCTATACAAGGAGAGTTTGATTTACATTAGAGATAAGTATTTTCATTATATTTTAATTTTAATTTAGTACTTTGTTTGTATGGTTTCAAAGTCTTTTTCAATGTAAAGCTCTTGTTATTTCTCCATGTGTAGTGAGTAGTTTTCCTTACTCTTCCCTCTTGTAATGAATTAGTATGCATGTGTATGATATATAATTGAGTAGAGTGAGTATATTGTGATGATTTTACTTTTTTCTTCATTTACATGTAAACTTGATCAACTTGCATGTTAAGATCTGTTATGAGAACATGTAAGATCCGTGTTGGTATTGTCTCAATCAAATGTGGTAGAATCACATGAAAATGTGGTAGAATCACATGTGGTAGAATCACATGAGATTGTATGGATGAGAAAGTAGTCCATATAGTTGAGTGCAAATAAATATGTAAATAATCTTTAATGGGTGTAGAACTAGAGTACTTTAGAGTGACAAGCTAAAGCCCCTTAATTTATTCAATTGTTTTAGGTTTTGATGCGAGATGTTAGCCTCTAGGTGGAGGGATAAGAGGGAACTCTAGAGTGAGAGCTAGTATCTGCTAGAATCTTCTCTGCCTAACTCGTCTTCAGAACTATTCAAAATTTAGATTAACCAGTGTTTTTTATAGCATCTCTAGTAAGGGTAAGGAATTTAATTGCTCCTACTTTTCACAATCCATAATCTCTCTCTCTATTTGTTTTGCTTTTACACATGTCATTAATTTCATTGCATGAGGAATGGAACTTTTAATATATTAAACCCTATTTTCTGATTTTTACAAAGTATTTTCGTTTAGATGTAGAAGTAGTATTGTAGTCATAATTGTATGATACAAAAACAACCAAACTTTTATCGACCTTCCAAGCTAAGGCATGTTCTTCTAAACTAGAACTTCTCTTGAAAGCCGTCGTGATTAACCTCGATCTCCAGGGGATCGATATTCATGGCTTAATCAAAAAGCCCTATACTAATTGATAACAATACGTATACTTACGTAAAATCCCTATAATTTAAAAATATAATTAAAATTTACTTTGCTTAGGATCAAGTTTTGGATCACATTTTTGGCTCCATTGCCGGGATTAAAATCATTAAGTAGTGGTTTCAACTTCATAAATCTTTACAGATAAAAAAATATCAGGATCACTTAACATATAGAGATTCATTAGAATTCTATGTAATGGAGGATATCATAAAATCAAACAAACACAATAACAAACATACACAATTGCAACATACAGAAAATATCTAGTAGTAAATTGAAAATTTTTAAAGCATGAAGTTTCTAAGTTAAAGTTAGCAAAAATCTAAACCTTCCTAAGATCACAATTAAGTTCAATATTAACTAACTAAAAATACTAAACAACACATTTAACACAATTACTACCAACAAAATGTACAGCAGTGTCTAACAAAACAAGCCACAAATAAAACTAACAGTCTCAACAAATACAACACAAAAACACAACAAAAGTATAATATAACTGCACCACAAATAGTTCACTTCAATACAAAAAAACAAAACTAAACAATAGAATCTAGTCTAATCATCTTCATCTTTTGCATCACTCTCATCACTACGCCAAAGAGTTGCAGGCTCATATGATGAATATCTTGGATATTGAGGGAAAACTACATCTTGGTTACCTCTCCTGAGGTTTTCCATAGCTAAGATGTATTCTTCTTCATAATCACTACATCTCCTCATATATCCATCCATATGTTATGCAAAAATTTCTAAATTTAAAACCTTATCTGTAGTGTAGTTAACATTGTTCAAAATCCTCTATAATAGTTGTGACTGAGAATCAGATCAAGAAGTCTGACCTTTTGATGTAGAAGCACGTGAAGTGGAAATTTGAGATTTCGAAGTTGCTAAACTACTGGAAAATCCACCCCTCCAGCCAAAAAATTGAATGATGTGAATAAGATTTCACATTTGCACTAGTAATAGGCTTGAGTGGCTGCAATATCTCCTCCCATCTATCAAATCTAAATCCAGCCTGCTTGCATAAAGAAAATATCAAGGATGTAAATCTCAAACCTTCAGTAGTAGCGACAATGAAATAACTGGTGATAACACTATAAATCAAAGCTCCAATGTCGATGGGCTTGAACTATTAGATGTAATAGTTCAAAGTTGTTCGATCACGGGTTACTCCATTAAGATGATTGGTAGGCAATAAACAAGCAAAAATAAAATGGTGTCATGCCTTTGTAGTGGCATCCAACTTCAAAGTAGAGAAGTTAACTCTCCTCTCATTGGTTATCTTCCATAATGCTCTTTCTCCAGTCAACGATGAAATGATCTCGTCTAACTCCTCCTTATTTGGATTATAGTTTGAATAAAAACATAAAATACTTGGGGCTAAATGATAAAACTAATTTATTACCTCAAATGAAAAAGGCATTATCTTTCCTCTAACCATGACTCCATATTCTTCAGCTTTGGGGAGATTCACATAGAACTCTCGCACAATAGAAATCACTGCTATAGCAGAAAAACATTATAACCTCTCCCATTGGTGAAAAATAATCAGATATTATATAGCTCATCTCAGAATTTTAAAACAATGCTTAGAAATCAACTTTATTGATTGCAGTGCATCACTATATCGATCTTGATCTTTAGCACTAACAAACTTGCTTGAATCAAATTGGGCCTTTCCTTTGGTCCTCTTCATTCTTGGTGTCATTTCTAAAAAAATATATATAATTCACAAAAAATTCCAAATTCAACTCTAAATCACTAAAATTAACTCCTAAAAGCTTAAACTACAAAATCCATATATTTTCCTTAGATTTTTATCATATTTTCACCATGAATAGTGATTTTCGAGTATATCAAAAATGTGCTCAAAATACATTGTGAAAATTTAAAATTTTTACATAGAAGTGAAGCTCTTACTTCAAGGATATCAGATCTAGCAATTTTTGCTCCAAATCACTAAGAAATTTTCAAAATATGGTGTGCCCTAACTTCAAAATCGCTTTAGCTCAAGGAAGAGGACGAATTCAAGGTGCAAAAATGGAGATTTTGGACTGAATCTTTAAAACCATTTGCAAACCGTTTTATGTGAATCAGTGCTTGAGCGTGAATGCTTTGGCGCTTAGGCGTCTGTCTCTCAATTTAGGTAGCACTTAAGCGTGGGGTCTTGATGCTTAGGTGCCAGTGCACAAATTTTGATATTTTTTTTATAAGTGAAATGCACTTTTAGCCTAACTCAACCAACCCTACATGGTCTCATAACTCTTTAATAACTATTTTATTCACTTTCAACTCTCCTCTTACTCAAGATTCACCGAGCTTAACTAATTCAATTCAACATAAAATAATACAAAACTTCACACAAACAAACACTTATATTTATTCATGAACAATTACAAAAATGTTTAATACACAAATTCTCAATCCAAATAGTCTTGGATGAGAAAATTCCGAACACAAAAACTAGATATCTTAACTTTAAAAACACACTAAACACACATAACATTAAAAAAAAAACATGAAACACACAAACACTAAACAAAAAACTTAATTCCTCTCTCCGTTTGGTGGAACGAATCCCGGCCTATCATTAGTCTCTCCTTCAGCATTTGGAATGTAAATCTGATAAAACAGACGGTGATTAATAACTCTAGTTGAATCATCTTCAATCCACTTGTTCTTTAAAAACATAGCCTTGTTTGCTTCTTCTATAAAACTGGTATGGCTAAAATACATTTTAAGTTGCCATCCCATATGATTCAGATGTGCATTAACTTCCATCACATTCGCTCCAATTGAAGCCACGTCTGACTCAATTTTAGTGATTTTATCCACTATTCCTTCGATACTAATGGCTAGGAAACCGTTATATAACTCTTGCACACTTTGAATAATGAATTTCTTTCTCATTGTGTCCACCTTTTTCTTCAAATCACTCTCCTAAGATGTCATTTTTCCAAAACTCTCTCTTCTCACTTAGGATTTAGGGTTAAAATTAATTATGGTAAAAATCCTTTCATAATCCTTCAATATATAGGCTTCAAACTCCCTTATAACCCCTAGGCCATGTCCTAGAACTGCTATCCCATGTTAAAGACAACCAAATCATGGTTAAAACTTCTAGAAATCGACATTCGCACATGTTTTTTAACTGTTGTGCTTAAGCGCCGGATATTGGCGCTTAAGCGCCACTGCTCAATTTAGCACAAGTCAACTTAACATCCAAAATTCATACTAATATGTCTAAGTCATCTTTTAAGGTCTTAGAATAATCGCTAACTCATTATATATTCAATATATTCAAAATACTACCAAAATTTTCTAACTCAAACACAATAACATAACATTCAAAACAAACACACAGATAACTATGGGTTGCCTCCCACAACAAACTTAGTTTTACGTCGTCAGCCCGAAATACCAGTGATTATTTTGGTTGACCCATCATCATCAAATAATTTAATTTAAGTTGGTCACCTAAAAAGTAGGATTTCAGCCTGTAACCACTCACTTTGAATATTTTATCAGTTTTAGGATCTTTGTTATCTACAGCTCCATAGGAATAAACTTTTATCACAATAAAAGGACCCATCCACCTGGACTTAAATTTGCCTATAAATAATCTTAACCTTGCATTATAAGGAAGAAGTTGTTGCCCTGGCTGAAAATTTTTGGTAAGAATCCTCCGATCATACCACAACTTCATCTTTTCTTTGTAAATCTTAGCACTTTCATAAGATTCATTTCTTATCTCCTCAAGCTTATTTCTTTGAAATAACCTTTTCACACCAGCATCCTTTAAATTGTAATTAAATTATTTAATAACCCAATATGCTTTATGCTCAAGTTCAACTGGTAAGCTCAAATGCTCAAGTTCAACTGGTAAGTGACAAGCTTTCCCAAATATTAGCATGTATGGGAAAATTCCTATAAGAGTTCTATATGCAGTTCTATAAGCACACAAAGCTTAATCAAGTTTGACTGAACAATCCATTTTAGTTGAATTTACAGATTTTTCCAATAGTCTTTTACTTTCACAATTATATAATTCAGCCAAACCACTTGTCCGAGGATGATAAGCAGTAGCAATTCTATAGTAAATATGATATTTCTTTAATAACTTCTCCGTTATTACTTTTCTGAAGTGACTTCCCCCATCAGTTATGATTACTCTTGGCATCCTGAATCTACAAATAATATTCATTCTTAAAAACTTTATGACACTTTGATCATCACATCGAGGTAAAACAATAGCTTCTATCCATTTGGATACATAATCTACTACTAAAAAATATATATAAATTTTCGAAAGATGGTATAAATGGTCCCATGAAATCTAATCCCAAAACTTCAAATATTTTAACTTCTAACACATAATTGAGAGGCATCTTATTCCTCCTAGAAATATTGGCTACTCGTTGACATCGATTGCAAGTTTCAACATAAGCGTTAACATCTTTAAAGATTGTGGGCCAATAAAACCCAGATGTAAAATTTTGTATGGTGTTTTATCAACACCAAAATATCCCCCAAAATCAGAATTATGACATTTTTGGATAATTTCATAAGTTTCTTCTAAAGGCACACATCTACGAATTATTAGATCATTTCTTTGTTTATATAAAAATGAATCATACCAAACATAAGTCTTAGCTTCAGAGAAAAATTTCCTCTTTTGTTGGTATGTCATTCCATAGGGTATAGTATCACTAACAATAAAATTCATAATGTCAGCATACCATGGAATACGCCACTCATTAACATTAAAAAATTCCTCATTTAGAAAATGTTCATTAATCTCTTTTTCAATATAGAGTAATTTCCCTAATTCAAGCTTAGATATATGATCAACAATTTGTTTCTCAACTCCCTTCCTATCTACTATCACAAAATCAAATTCTTGTAAAAGAAGAATCCATCTTATCAGTATTGGCTTTGCATCATTATTTTTCATTAAATACTTAATAGCATAATGAACTGCATGCAAAATACACTTAGTTCCAATTAAGTATGATCAAAATTTATCAAAAGCATAAACTATAGCTAATAACTCTTTCTCCGTTGTGGTATAATTAATTTGAGCTTCATTAAGAGTTCTACGAGCATAGTAGATAACTTTGAAAATTTTATCATCTTTTTGTCCTAAAACAGTTCCAATAGCATAATCACTTGCATCACACATTAATTTAAAAGGTTTTTCTCATTCTGGTGAAACAATAATTGGTGCAGTGACAAATTTTTTTTTAAATAATTCAAAAGATTGTTGGCACTCTTCATCAAAAATAAAAATCACATCTTTCTTAAGTAAATGGCATAGAGGCTTAGCAATTTTTGAAAAGTCTTTAATACATGGCCTGTAAAATCCAACATGTCCTAAATAACTCCTAATTTCTATCACACTTTTTGGGTAAGGTATATTAATGATCACTTGAATTTTTGCAGGGTTTACTTCCATACCACTTTTTTAAATTTGATGTCCTAAAACTATTCCTCCTGCTACCATAAATTGACATTTCTCCCAGTTAAGGACTAAATTTGTTTCTTCACAGCACTTAAGAACTTTTGATAAATTTTCTAATTTCTAAACATGAGAAATTCCAAACACTAAAAAATCATACATAAAAACTTCAATTCCTTTTTCAATTAAATCATTCCTTTTTCAATTAAATCATTTTCAATTAAATCATAAAAAATAACCATCATACACCTATGAAATGTAGCAGGTGCATTACATAAACCAAAAGGCATTCGTCTAAAAGCAAATGTACCATAAGGACTAGTAAAAGTTGTTCTATCTTGATCCTCATGAGCTATTTGAATTTGGCGATAACCAGTATATCCATCCAGAAAACAAAAGTATTTATGCCCAACTAGTCTATCCAGCATTTGATCTAAAAAGGGAAGTCAAAAACTACCTTTCCTAGTGATGAGATTTAATTTTCTTTAATCAATGCATATTTGTCTCCCTGTGACTTGTCTTGTTAGTATTAACTTGTTATGGAAGTATGATGGCTATTTTTTGGAATTTCATTTGAATCAAAGTTAGGCTATGGTAGCATATCCTAAAAAACTTCTAATTTCCCTTACATTTTTTGGATAAGGTAAATTAAAGATCACTTGAATTTTAGTAGGATCTACTTCCATATAGGATCTACTTCCATACAGGATCTACTTCCATACCATCGTCTGATATTTGATGTCCTAATAAAAATCCTCCTCCTACCATAAATTGACATTTTTCCCAGTTAAGGACTAAACTTATTTCTTCACAATGCTTAAGAACTTTGGATAAATGATCTAAAAATGAGTCAAATGAAGTTCCAAACACTGAAAAGTCATCCATGAATACTTCAATCCCTTTTTCAATTAAATCACAAAAAATTTGCATCATACATATTTGAAATGTAGCAGAGGCATTACATAAACCAAAGGGCATTCTTCTAAAAGCAAAAGTACCATAAGGAATGGTAAACGTTATTTTCTTTTGATTTTCAGGAGATATTTGAATTTGGTGATAACCAGTATATCTTTCCAGAAAATAAAAGTATTTATGCCCAGCTAGTCTATCCAACATTTGATCTAGGTAATGGAAAATGATCTTCCCTAGTGACAAGATTTAATTTTCTATAATCAATGCATATTCGCTACCCTGTAACTTTTCTAGTAGGTATTAACTCATTATGTTCATTTACAGTTACAGTTACTCCTCCTTTCTTAGGAATGCAATGAATTGGACTAACCCATGCACTATCTGAAAAATGGTAGATAATTCTAGCATCTAACCACTTTAAAACTTCTTTCTTAATAACTTCTTTTATAACAGGATTCAATATCTTTTAAGGATCAACCCTTGGTTTGTATTTCTCTTCCATATGAATTCTATGCATACAAATTGAAGGACTTATTGCTATTATATCAGCAATTTTCCATCCATAGGCTTTTGTAATTCGTTAAAGTTTTCATCAAACTCATTTCTTCTTTTGAAGTTAATTTTGAGGAAATTATAAAAGTTAATGTTGAGGAATCACCTAAAAAGGCAAACCTCAAATGTTCAGGAAGAACTTTAACTCAAGCTCGGGAGGTCTTTCAATTGATGAACAAAAAGACGTATCTTTTTCTATCATGTCCAAAACTTCAAAACTTTCTCGAACATAATTTGAATCTTCCTTATATAAATCTTCATATTGATCTAATTCCTATTCTTTTTGTGTTACAACTCTTTCATTTTAGATTTCTCTTGATAAGTTGTTTTGAAATGATATTCATTTAAATATGTTATCACATCCATTCTATAACATTCATCATCTTTACCTTTTTGCAAGGTATTTAATTCATTTGGAAATATTAAATGTAACTGTTTGATCATTAACGTGCATATTTATTTATCCTTTCTGCACATCTATCATTGCTCTCTTTGTAGCTAGGAAATGTCTCCCCAAAATGATAGGTATCTCCTTATCTTCCTCCATTTCAAGAAAAATAAAATCAACAGGAAAGATAAATTGATCCACTTTCACTAGGACATCTTCTATAACTCCTTTAGGATAGATTATTGAATGATCTGCTAATTACAGAGTTATAGTAGTAGGCGATATTTCTCCTAATCTTAATCTTTTAAATATTGATAATGACATAAAATTGATGCTTACACCTAAGTCACATAAAGCTTTCCCATAAAATATGTCTCCTATTGCACATGGAATTCTGAAGCTACCAAAATATTTAAGCTTTCCAGGAAGCTTTTTCTGAATTATAGCATTGCACTCCTCACTAAGTGCAACAGTCTCGTTATCTTCAAACTTAATTTTCCTATTAAGAATATCTTTCATAAACTTCACATAACTTGGCATTTGTTCTAAGGCTTCAGCAAATGGAATATTAATTGTAAGCTTCTTAAAATTTTCAAAAATTTTGAAAATTATTTATTCAACTTTTGTTGTCGGAGCCTCTAAAGAAATGGAGGTGGTGGTTTTTTCAAGTTAACTTTAAGTGGAGAAATAGGTCTTTGTAAACCTTTCAGAGCATTGTAAACCTTTCAGTCTAAACCTCTCGGAGCATCTTCTTTTGGTTCTTCAATATCTTCTCTCTCTACTTGTGTCTCTTTTTGAAGTCTACCTTCCAATTATCTTCTGCTTCTAAGTTGAACAGCTTTTACTTATTATTTATTCTGGTCTTTTGGATTTGCTTTTGTATTACTAAGAAGTGTTCCTTGGGATCTATTACTTAATGAATTTGTTATTTGTTCCAACTGATTCTCAATATTTCTAATTATAACTTCTTGATTTTGTAACTGATTTCTAACACTGCTTCTTCTATAAAAAACTTCTTCTCCTTAAATTGTGGATAACTATTAATACCTGGTGGATAAGTAGGCCTATAATTACAATTCCCTTGATTGTTCCGATTTCTCAATGGGTTTACTTGGTTGTTTCCCCATTGCTAATTATTACCACCCAAAATGTTATTCCAGTTAAAATTGGGATGGTTCTTCCAACCTAGGTTATAATAATTGAAATATGGGTTATTTGCTTATTATATCTATTGATTATGGCATTCAAAGTTTCTATTGATGCTTAAGAATCTACCATTTGGCCTAGTAAATTCTCTTTAATCATTGCAATTGGTTGAGAAAAACTCATTCCAAATTGGTCAAACTTTCATGAAATTACAGTAACTTGATTTATTAGCATTGCAAAAGAATCAATTTCATGAATATTGGATACTTTCTTAAAATTTACCATTTCAGAAGGCCATTGAATATTATTTATAGCTATCTCTTCAATTAAAGCATAAGCATCATTAAATGATTTTGACATCAATGAATCACCAGCAGCGGCATCAATAATAGATCTAAGAGATCAAGCTAATCCATTATAAAAAGTTTAAATTATTAACTAATCTGGTATAGCATGGTGTGGACATCTCTTAAGAGTTCCTTAAAACATTCCCATACTTCATAAATAAATTCCCCTCCAAACTCGCAAAAAGTTGTAATATCATTTCAAAGCTTTGCAGTTTTTTATGGTGAAAAAATATTTGGCAAGGAATTTCTGCGCTAAATCACTCAAAGTTATGATAGATCCAAATGTTAATGAATGTAACCATATCTTAGCCTTATCCCTTAATGAGAAAAAAATAATCTAAGTCTTACAACATCGTCTGATACACCATCATATTTAAATGTAACACATAATTCTAGAAAATTAGCAAGATGTAAATTTAGATCTTCAGTTGCTGCTCTCCCAAACTGATTATTTGATAACATTTGGATAATAGCCGGTTTAAGCTCAAATGAACTAGCCATTATAATGGATTTTTGAATACTACAATGAACTTCATCCACCATAGGATTTGCATAATCTCTTAAAGTTCTAAACTCCTTAGCATTTTGATTATTTGGATTTGCCATATTATAAAATTTTTCTGTAATTTTTAATTTTTTAATTTTTCTAATAGTTCTCTCTAATTCAAAATCATAAGGCACATGTCCTTTGGAACATGAACTACGCATATATTATTATAAAACACATAAAATAAAACATAAAACATAAAAATTAAAAACACAAAGACAAGAACTTTATATAAAAACAATACTACAATATCTCTATAATAAATCTTAAAGTTTAAATAAGACCTTATAAAAATAGAAATTCTAAAGGTTTTTTTTTTTAATTTGGTAATTTTCCCCTGCAACAGCTCCAAAAACTTGATCCCGACTTTTTATATAGATTTTTATTGCGATGTATGTGATTATATGCTTAATTTCCTTAATAATGATTCTTACTTTGCAACAGTGCCAAATACTTGATCCCAAGCAAAAGCTAGGTAAATTCTTTACTATGAAGCAAATAAGAATAAAGTTATAATACTTAAATATGGGATATTATGCAAGTATACATATCGTTATCAAGTAATATAATATTTTTTGATTAAGTCCCAAATACAGGGAAAACTTGACAATATGCGCTCTACAAAACAAAAGAAGATAACAAAATTCTACTTAGAAAAATTATCTTACTTAAACTAGAGATGTTATAATGAGAATGACATTCGTTTCTTTTGTAATTTTTTTATAATTTAAATAAAGTAAAAATCATTGAGAAAACACAACCACACTTGAGTTTAATAGTAGAAATCATGCACACAAACAAGAAATCTAAATTAAAACCAAATGAAGTCACAAAGATAAACACTTACCTCAATTCCTCTCCTCTAAATGTCTTGAAGTTTCTTTGAATTCTCTTCCTTCGGTCATAGTACAAACTAAAACTCAATATAAAATAAAAGGAGGCCTTCAACAATGACAGTAATGGGCGGCGACAGCAGTGGCGATGGACGGCGGCAATGGCGGTTATTAGGATCGATGATGGCTGTTGGATGTGGATTGACCTCTTTTCCTTTGATGATCCAATTCTTCCTTAATAAAAATCTAATAGGTTTCTTGGTGTCTCTTCAAAATGTGTCTCCATTCAATGAATCTTCTAGAAGTTGCCTCCTTTCAAAACCCAATTGAATCCCAATTGAATGAATTCAAAACCCAATTGAATGAATTTTCATGTCCATGAACTATTTCCCATGTTTTACCAAAGGTTGCTTCAAACACCTCTTTAAAAATTCATTCAAATTCAATGAATCATCAAATAAATACTTCTGGCATTTAAGCGCAGGGTACCTAGCACTTAGGCGCTTCTCTTTCTGAATAATTGGAGTGTAAGTGTCAGTCATGCGCACTTAGACCCCTCAATTCATTTTTGCACCTCCTTCATTTTTGCTTCAAATTTTATTATTTTTCACTCCTTTTATAATTTTTCATCTATTTGATTGTAACTGAAAGAAAAACACACAAATACCTTTCATTAAAGCACAATATCTCAAAAAATAGGTATAAAAATGTGTACAAAAATACTATATATTTTAGGTGTATCATTTGTCTCCCTTCTTTTCAGTAGGTGAGGCAAGGTCATTGAAATCCTTCTTACCAACCAGCTTTTATCTATATGTTGACTGATTATATAAATTTCAGCCCAGAAATCCACATCCTCCATAAATAATAGTAGCACATCCAGAATGTCCAGCCACTGTGGAAGAAAAGTGGGTAAATTGGAAAGGTTATTTAAAATGACACAATTAATCTCTTCTCTAGAGAAAAGCCAAATTTTTTTATTTAAATTTTGAAACAAGCAAAAATTAGGAAAGAACTTTAAGTATTTGTTAGGTTTATAGTGGGCCAAAGGTTTCAAAATAGCTAAGCAGCATAATTTATATTTTCTGTTTGAATGTTGTAGCCTTTTTATTGAAAGGAGGGTAGGCAATCCCACTGCTTATTTTGCTGAAGGATTGATTGCTGTTTCTAGAGGAACATGATCAGGACCAGTGGTTACAGCATTAGGGTTTGTCTGATTTCAGCTTCCTCTCAAAGGTTTCAAGTTTGGGTTAAGGACAGCATTTGTCATTTGTATGACCAAACATGCTACAATGATTGCAATAGTAGGGGTGTTGTTCCATGATGATGGGCTGTCAATACCCATCATGTGCAGTACCTAGCCACACTTCCTCAACGGCTGGCTGATCGTGACTTTTTTTATATGCTTGGTTTTATCAAGTTGACACAACTACTTGAAAACTTTAATCTACGGTAATGGTACCAAAACTTTATACATACTTTCTTTTTTTGATTAATTTTATATCTTTTTATTTAGTTACAATTACATAAACGTAAGTATATATATCGCTCAAGTAATACAGGGCTCTAGTGGAGTCCTGGTTATCAATCCCATAGGAAAATTTATTAAACATTAAAGCATAAATCATAGTACAGAAATCCAATATTCGAATCACAGTGCACGTATTGTAAATATTAAAGTTGTTAAAGTGTAAAGATGGTTAAAATTTTAAGTTTACTAAAGTTACTTTGCAAACTTCTAAACAAAGTTATCTAACACAGAACTAAGTTTTGTATTGAAAGTTTCAATAATAGAAAAGTCGTCCTCCCCCTTATAATGATACTATGGTGAGTTAAGGATAAATATTAGTAAAGACCTTGTATTGTGCCAAATAGGAGCATACATATTCCTTATCCTCTTTTGAGTGACATAAAGAACATTGGCTAATCCTAGGTTTAGTCCCTAAATCTGTGGTTAGGCTGGGAGGATACTGGCTCTCACTCTAGAGCTCCCACTTCCCTTCGACTGAAGGCTAACTTTTCCTTTAGTTTCCAACCATCAGGACCAAATTGGGGATTTTAGTCTGTCACTCTAAAATCTCCAATTCTACACCCAAAAAAGTATAATTCCCTATTTATTTTGCATTTAACCCTCATGAACTTCACCATCCATGGAATTTTAATTTTGTTGTAGAATACATAGTCCTTTCAGTTCGTATGTTTCACAACAAGTTTTAACAGTTCAATTGGCTAGATCAAATAGTAAATGAAGCAATAAGTGTAAAATCATCATAACATTTTAGCATTAATTCATCACATCCAATCTAAATCATCACTTCATCATATCTGACATCAAGGAGAAAGACAAAGAATTCTACTCAGAATTCATAAAGAAGATACGACAAAACAAGGATTTTATATATAAAAGCAGCGTCACACAGAAAATAACAAGTAAATACAACTAATCTCAATTTCTATCCCAAGAAAATCCCTTGAAGTTCCTTTGAATTCTCTTCTCTCTTTACAACAACACACAATTCCCTTTTAAAATAAGTAAGGAAGAAGAAATCAATCACTCTTCTTCTCCTCCTACACACCTTAGAGTGGAATCCTTCACAGGACTCTCACAAACTCTAGACTCTCACAGCACTCTCTAAACAAGACAAAACACTCCCCACAAGACTCACACCCCCGAACTAGGGCGCTAAAAACACTTTAAACTCATTTAAAATAAATTTTCCAAGAGATTCCTTAAGCAACCCTCCAAAATTTGTCTAAATACATTGAATTTGGGCTCAAACCTACACAGGGCATTGTCGGCGCTAGACAGGGCATCTTCGGCGCTCTTTTGCTTCAAATGTTCTGAACCCTCCGGAATTGGACATCATCGACGATGGATAGGACGTCGTTAGTGCTAGAAGGTAGATTTTTCTAACTTGCCTCTTTTCACTCCAGATTCGTTCTCTTTTTGCTTTCTTTTGCTCCAAATACCTTAAATCATCACACCTACAACAAAACATGAAAAATACCTTCTTTTAAAGTGTAATATCTCCAAAAATGACTAAAAATACATATGAAAAATCCAACATATTTTTGGTGGGTTAGCGCCCCAATTCAATTTTTCATCTTCTTCATTTTTGCTCCAAATTGGACCCATTTTCACTTCTTTTAGCATTTTTCATCCATTTGATTGTACCTAAGAGAAAAACACACAAATACCTTTATTTAAAGTACAATATCTCAAAAATATGCATAAAAAGGTGTTTGAAAACACTATATATTTTAGGAGTATCAGTTGTTGACCAAACTAATCAATTACGACACTTTGATCCTTTCAACGGAGATGAGGGAATCTCTGGTCAAGGCTTTACTTGAACTAGAAATTTGATTAGCTTGTTTGGCCAGCACATCCTTGGATGAAGTTTGTTCATTAAAGGAATAGTCTAGGATAACCTTAACTAATGAAAACTTGTTGCTTGGTACTACCGACCACTCTACATTTCGACAGCATCAGCAGATTTGTGTTCTCCAGATTTATGGTATATCTAGGGGCATCACTCAACCAACTGAGTCTACGAACGTTAGCATGTTTGGATATTGATGCTCAGGAGCTTACCGCCGATAGGATGATGATGATAGGATTTAATTAGAAGGGAGAAAGGGCACTTGGGATGGAGAGCTAGTAACAACTGCTAAGTTCCAAATCATCAATGAAGAAACCTATTTCAATGCTTTGCTTGGTTGACCATTGATTCACGAGCATAATATGGTCTCATCATCACTGTACCAGTGCATTAACTTTTTCAAGGAAAGATAAGAACATTGCATCAAGAGGGATTTGCAACCATTTTTAGTTAATGAAGTAGGCATCCACGATGATGCCGACTAGTATGCTCGTCCAAAGAAGACTGACTTTTCCCAAGAAGTTGTGCCAAATAAGATTAAATGTTCAGAGGAATCAAAAGGATTTCATTCAACTCCGCTTCAATGACCTCCCACCAATCCTTTGCAATGAGTTGGCTAAGGTTCTAGCCCACACATCAGAGATCAAGGTCAGGGATATGGGCAAGGAAGAACCAACATGATTGTTGAATGGACAAAGCTAACCATCAACATCGACTTGGAAGGAAGTTCTGACGAAGTAAACTATGATAGAAAAATAAACGCTATAAACCAAAAGAAGCCACAGTTTGAGATTTTCTTGGAAGATATGAAAAAGAATGAATATAAGTTGATGTATGATCAGATCAAATACAACGTGCAAGCCATGACCTTAACTCCGATTCACTCCTAGAAAGTTGAGAGTCTAGAGGTCAAGGAAGCTAGGCTGTTGGTTTGAAACTTATCAAGAGTTTGATTGTGCTTCTCCTTCCTCTAATCTGGAAACTCATGTAAAGTTGGAAGAAGAAGATTCTAATTAATTAATGGAATTATCATTTATTCACTTTTCTCTGTGTGTTCAAAAATTAATTCAATAGGGTTATGTACCGATACAAATGCCAAAAGATAAACTACAGCTCTTTGATAAGTTATGGAATGTTAAAGGTTGAACGTTCAATTCGAAATAAGGTGTCGAATTTGGTGTGATAGGATCAATCAAAGATTTAGAATTTTGCATGGTTGTTAATAGTTGATTGGAAGGGGATTGCCTCGATGTGGAGAATGATTTTGAAGACTCTCCAATAGACGACACTCCGCCAAAGTTTGAAGAGGAAATTAAGTCAATAGTTGATGAATTAAAGGAAGTAAAGCTTGGGACTGAAGAGTAGCCCAAATCCACTTTTATAAATTCTCTACTTTGCGAGGGAGAGTCGATGGATTTGATTAAGTTGCTATCAATATTCAAGGATTGCTTCACTTAGAGCTATGATAAAATGTCAGGATTATCCTCAAAAGTTGTAGTTCACAAGCTTGGAGTGGACAAGGGTATGACTTCAGTGAAGGGAGCTCCTAGAAGAATGTGACTTGAAATAAAATAACAAGTCATCGATAAAGTAAAAAAAATTAATAGATGCTAACTTTGTGTGAGAAAAACAGTATCCCACATGGTTGTCCAACGTTGTATCGGTTAAGAAAAATAATGGACAAATTTGGGTATGTTCCGACTTCACGAATTTAAACAAAGCATGTCCAAAGGATGATTTCCCACTACAGATAGCAAAGTTAATGGTGGACATCGCATCAACACACGAGATTTTCACTTTCATGGATGGATCATTGAGATATAATCAGATCAAGATGGCTTCGGAACATCAATTAGAATATTTTGATACACAATAATGTCGTTTGGGTTGAAGAATGTCGGAGCAACATACCAGCGAGCTATGATGAAGATCTTTGATGACCTCATCCACAACTAGGTGGAGTGCTATGTGGACAACTTGGTCATCAAAATCAAGCATCGAATATACCACCTATATGATTTGAGGATCGTATTTAAGTGATTACGGCATTATAATATTAATATTAATCCCTTAAAGTGTGCCTTTAGCGTTACCTCCAAGAAATTTCTAAGATTCATTGTCATCATTGGCGAACCGAGATTAAAGCTATCTTAGAGATGCCGCTTCTCAAAACTTTGAAGCAATTATGATCCTTTCAAGGTAAACTGGCATATCTAAGATGTTTTATATCTAATATATTAGGTAGGAGTCAGCACTTTTTGGCATTAATTAAAAAGGATTGCAAGTTTGTTTGAGAAGAGAAATGTCAATGGGCCTTTGAGGATATTAAGCAATAGTTAGCGACACCTCCCATTTTGGCAGCCCCTATCTTTGAAAAACCTTTGATACCTTATACCGCGGCCTTAGACAACTCTTTCGGGGCTCTGGTAGCTAAGTTTAATGATGAGGGTAAGGAAAACGTACTCTACTACTTGAGTCGACGTTTAATACCGGCTGAGGTAAAGTATCATCCTATTGTAAAGCATTGTCTTTCTTTGATTTTTTCCTCCCAAAAGCTTAGGCATTACATGATTTTTTACAAGGTCACTGTTATTTTTAAATTCAATCTCTTGCAATAATTAATTACCCGACCAACAAATTTTGGACGTTTAGCAAGATGGTCAATGATTTTATTGTAATTCAATATATCTTTTGTACCACTTCATGTTATCAAAGGACAAATTTTGGCAAACTTTCTTACAGTGCACCCATTGCAAGCTCGGTCCCCTTTCAATGATGACTTGTCAAAAGAACATATATGACATGTAGAACCGTCCAGTGCTAGATGTTGAGAAATGTACTTTGATGGAGCTTCGTCAGGCAAAAGAGATAAAGGATTACACAAAGTCATAGCTTGAAATGAAGAGATTGGTTTGATTTTTCTTCCATTGTATAAGGTAATGTTGAGATTTTCTTACCACTTGATGGAGCCGTGTACCAATAATGAGGTAGAGTATGAAACTTTGATCACCAGATTGGAGTTGGCAATATAAATAAACATAACAATCATTGTTATCTACAGTGATTCACAACTCGTAATTCAACAAGTTCTTGGATAATACAAGATTCTAAAACCAAGATTAGCATAATATCACCAGTACACGATGAATTTATAGTGTAACACTGTATAGGATTCCTCGGGAGATAACACCCATGTCAACGCTTTAACCAAGCTTGCTAAGGAATTGACATATTCATTGGAAGATTCCATTGATATCACAGTGCAGGAACATCAAGTTCTATCATAGATTAACCTCGACAGTTTGCACAAGCTTGGATAGAAAGAGATGGTAGCTACAGTAACCGATGATACTAACGATTGGAAAATCCCATTGATAGAATATTTGCAAACAGAAAGGCTATCAGATGAAAAGTCCACAGCATATCACATCACAAGAAGAGCTCTGTTATATGCTCTGATAGGAAATGTTATTTACAGAAGGTCATTCAATTAAGAGTGGTTGAGATGTCAAAGCAAAGTAGAAGCGCAAAATATAATCAAAGAGGTACATGCTGGATTGTGTGGTGCTCACCAGTCAGGGCCAAAGATGAAGATGAAGATTAAAAGACTCGGGTAGTACTGGCCGACAATGATGATAGATTGTGTGGACATTGCCAAAAAGTTTCACCATTATCAAGTGCATGGAGTAGTCTTACACCAACCTCCGAATGTGCTACACCTGATGGTCTTGTCATGGCCATTCGATTGTTAGGGTACAGATATTTTGGGTCCAATAGACCTTTCCTCTTTGAAAGGATGCACATGTATCCTCACAGCTAGGAATTATTTCTTTAATTAGGCAAAAGCACTGCCGTTATGATAAGTCACAGTGTAGCATGTTCTTTAATTTCTTAGAAATCAGATTGTCTACTGTTTTGATGTGCCATCCAGAGTTACTTTAGACAACGGGTCAGCCTTCAAGAGCACTAAAATCAACAACTTCTTCAAATGACATGGGATAGATTGAAGATACTCTACATTCTACTACCTTAGCGCGAACGACCTAGTTGAAGCTTTTAACAAGATGCTCTTGCAAATTTTAAAGAAAACGCTAGACGATAATAAAAGAGGATGGAACAACAAGTATTTAGAGGTATTAATAGAATACTTGTTGTTCCATCCTCTAAATACTTGTTGTTCCATCCACTGCAACAAGTATTTAGCGTTTTCTTTAACCACATTCAGAACACCTTCTCAGTTTACATTATATGTGCTCGCAGTACCCCTGTTGGAGGTTCAGTTACCTTCTCTCAGAATCGCGATCGCCAACCAAATTATAGCATAAGACCACACCAAGCTCAAACTTGCAGAATTGGAGAATCTTGAAGGAAAGTGGTTACATGCACTATAAAATTTGGAACTCTATCAGGCAAAGAAGATCCATTCCCACGACAAGCTAGTCCGCCCAAGGACGTTCTTAAAAGACCTGTTGATACACCAAATAATGTACAATTTTATGTATTATTTTTTTTCTTAAATCTGGTGATATTGCACTTTAAAGAAGGGTATTTTCATATTTTGTTGCAGGTATATCGATTTTAGGCAATTAGAGAAAAAAGTAGCAAAAAAAAAGAAATTTGGAGTCAAAACGGAGCATTTCAGCAGCCTAGAACCTTTTACGCTAGAGGAGATATTTTCCAGAAAGCTGGCACCAAAAATTGGCTCCAAAATCTTGAGAACAGCACAGACTTCAATAGTCTGGCGCCGTAAGTGCAAGAGATGAATTAAGATGGAGTAAGGCAGTTAATGACTATTTTTGAGCAGTGTTTGAAGGCTCAAATCAATTCAAACACCCCATGGAGTGATTCAATGCATCTAGATAGTTTGGAAAATCTTTTTAATGAAGGGACTTATCTCTTGGTGTGAAGAGGTGTGCCTTTTAGAACAAAAGGAAGGAATTTTGAATTATTTTGAAACAAAGGCTGGCCCTAATTAAAAAGGAGAATAGTCTAGAGAAGAAGGTGGGGGTCAAATATTTGAAGAGGAGAGTTTGGCGTGAGAGAGAAGTCTTGGGAGAAGAGAAGGTGAGAGATTTCTTCTTCATTACATTTCTAAGTGAGAATTTAGTGTGATTGTAAAGAGAGAAAGTGCTTAAAGGGAACTTCAAGAGATTTGCTTGAGAAAGAGTGAGAGTGTTAAATAAGTTTTGTTCTTTCCTTTGTTTATTTTGTAAACTTACTTTTATAATTAAAATCTATGTTTTGTCGTATCCTTCTCATGAATTCTAAGTATTCTTCTATATCGTTCTTCCTAAGAAGAGATATGGTTTTGTGAAGAATAAATTTTGTTATGTATGTTTTTAAATGTCAATAAATTTTGATGATTTGAACTCAAATCTTCATTTACTTTTAATCTGGCTAATTGAAATGTTAAAATTTGTTGAGTAAATGAAGATTTATTATAATTCTGGCTAGAAAAATCACCCAAATTTTAGTTGCAGTAATAATAACTCTAATGTTGTAAATATGTAAAGGGGAACAATGGGACTAACCTAGTGGGAAACTCCAAAAATCAGGGATATTCTAACTATAAACCTTATTATATTACATGTTTCAATAGCAATTCGCATATTAAGGAGATGAAATTGTCAATGGAAGAAATAATATTGCAAATGGCAGCACAATTACAAAGTCAAGGAGCTGCAATTAGAAACATAGAAAATCTGTTGGGATTTATTGCTACTACACTCAGCAATAGACCTCTAAGAACTTTACCTAGTATTGTTGAAGTTAATACTATAGCTCAAAACAAAGAGCAAATTAAGGTTCTTCAACTGAGAAGTGGAAAAGAATTGGAAACAAAGGCTCAAAAAGAAATTGAAGTTGATGTTGAGAAAGAAGGGGTGAAAAATAAAAAATCTAGCAAAGATTTTCATTTTGAGTCAGAATATCTTATTAAACCAATGAAAATTACTATAGAAAGATCAACACCTCCATTTTCTTAAAGTTTAAAGTAGTATGACAAAGTTAACGAATTTACAAAATTTTTGGAAATATTGAGGAAATTGACAATAAATATTCCATTTGTTGAAGCCCTAGAACAAATACGAAGCTATTTAAAGTTTATGAAGGATATACTTAATAAAAAAAATGAAATTTACAGATAATGAGACTATTTCACTTATTGAGGAGAGTAGCACTATAATTCAGAAAAAGCTTCCTGAAAAACTTAAAGATTCTAGTAATTTTACTATTCCTTGTGTTATTGGCAAAAGAATTTTTGGAAAAGCTTCATTTGGGATCCAGTATTAATCTTACGCCTCTATCAATTTTTAGAAGGTTGGGTTTAAGAGACATTTCACCTACTACTGTAACTCTTCAGTTAGTTGATTGTACGATACCTATCCTAAAGGAGTTATAGAGGATGTTTTGGTAAAGATTGATAAATTTATTTTTCCTATGAATTTTATTGTGTTAGATATGGAGGAAGATAAGAAAATTCCTATCATTTTAAAAAGACTAATCGACCATTTTTTGTCATTGGAAGAGCTTTGATAAATGTGCAGAAAGGATAATTAACAATGAGAGTTAGCGATCAAAAAGTTAATATTGACATGTCAGTGAGATACCCAAAAAAAGTTAGAGATAATAAATACTTCAAAATGGATATTAACAATTATTTAACCAATAAATATTTGACGAATACATATGTAAAGGTAACTGCAAAAGAATATTTGGAGTATAAGGATGAGGATATAATTCAAGAAAAATCTATGGAAGTGAGTAATGAAGAATTGGATTATGTTCAAAAATAGTTTAAAGTGTTTGATCTCATGGATAACAAAAAAAATTTGATTTCTTTGATTATAAAACCTCTTGAGCTAGAAATGAAAACACTTCCTACACATTAAAAATATGCCTATTTAGGAGATTTATCCACATTACCTATTATTATTTCCTCAGAATTAATTGAAGCACAAGAACAAAAGTTGTTGGAAACTTTAAGAAGATATAAGAAAGCCTTTGGATGGACATTAGTTGATATTAAAAAAATCGGTCCTTTGATTAGTATGCACAAAATTTTATTAAAAGAACATCATGAACCAAAAGCTGATCCTCAACGGAGATTAAACCCTATGATGAAAGAAGTTGTAAAGAAAGAGATTTTAAAATGGTTAGATGCTGGAATAATATATCATATTTCAGAAAATGCTTGGGTGCGTCCAATTCACTGTGTTCCTAAGAAAGGGTGTCATTGTTGTGAAAAATGAGAATAATTAATTAATATCAACAAGAAAAGTCACTGGATGACAAATCTGCATTGATTACAGAAAATTAAATTCAGCCACCAGGGAAGATCACTTTCCTTTACCCTTTTTGGACCAAATGTTGGATAGGCTAGCTAGGCAAAAATAATTTTTTTTTTTAGATGGATATACCGACTATCACTAAATATAAATTGCTCTGAAAGATCAAGAGAAGACAATGTTTACTTGTCCTTATGGTACTTTTTCTTTATGATGAATGCCCTATGGTTTATAAATTGCAACTTCGACATTTCAAAAATGTATGATAGTTTTAAGTGCTTTAATTGAAAAAGGGATAGAAGTCTTTATGCATGATTTTTCTATATTTGGAACTTCATTTTAAATATGTCTAAATCATTTAGAGAAAGTTCTAGAACAATGTGAAAAGATGAATTTAGTGTTAAACTGGTAAAAATGTCAATTCACGGTTACAAGAGGAATTATACTTGGGCATAAAATTTAAAAAATGGCATGGAAGTAGATCCATCAAAAATTTAAGCTATAGCTAACCCACCTCCACCTACTACTGTAAGAGGACTTAGAAGTTTTTTAAAACATGTTGGTTTATATAGGTGGAATATTAAGGGTTTTTCAAAAATTACAAAGCCTTTATGCTATAAAATTTGAGTTTAATCAAGAGTGCATTAATTCTTTTGAAACATTGAAAGAAAAAATAATCATTGCTCCTATAATTGTTTCACCTTATTGGGAGAAATCGTTTGTGCTAATGTGTGATGTAAGTGATTATGCAATTAGAGTTGTTTTAGGGCAGAGATATGACAAAAGTTTTAAATTTATATACTATGCTAGTAAAACTCTAATAGATACTCAAATTATTTATAACACTACTGAAAGAGAGTTATTAGCTGTTGTTTATGATTTTGATAAGTTTAGGTCAGATCTAATTGGAGCTAAATGTGTTGTGCATACAGAACACTCTGTTATAAAATATTTGATGCAAAAGAAGGATGTGAAACTAAAATTAATTAGACGGGTACTTCTGATGCAAGAATTTGATTTTATGGTGGTAGATAGGAAAGGATATGATAATCAAATAGTTGATCATTTATCTAAACTTTAACAAGAAGAAACATTTGATCTTGAATGAGAAATTAATGAAACTTTTTCCGATGAACAACTTGTTGTTAAAGAATGGGAAATATCGTAGTATGCTTATATTGTGAAATACATTGACAGTGGTATTTTACCATATGGATTGACGAAGCAACAAGAGAATAAATTTTTGCACGATGCAAAATTTTACATTTGTGATGACCCATATTTGTACAAACAATGCAAAGATTTAGTTATGCAAAGATGTGTGCCTTATAGAGAAATTGAAAAAATTATCCAAAAATGTCATGATTCAAAATTTCGGGGTCATTTTGGGATTGATAGAACTGTTCATAAAATTTTAGAATCTGGATTTTATTGGCCTACTCTATTTAGGGATGTTAATATATATTTATAAGAACAAGTGATTGATGTTAGCGAGTAGGCAATATTTCAAAAAGAAATGCCTATAAATTTTACTTTGGAAGTTCAAATCTTTTATGTTTAGGGATTAGATTTTATGGGACTATTCATACCTTCATTTATATATATAGATCTCACTTTTGGAACAAACAAATTAAAAAGTTGGTGGAAAAATATAATATTATACATATGATTGCAATTGCTTATCATCCCAAGACTATTGGTCTAGCATAGGTATCTAATTGTGAAATTAAAGGAATTTTGTAAAAAAAATGTAAATCCTAATAAAATGGATTGGTATGCCAAATTAGATATTGTATTATGGGCTTATAGGACAACTTATAAGACGGCCATAGGGATGACCCCATATAAATTAATTTTGGGGAGAAATTGTCACTTACCAGTAGTCTGTGACTTGAGAGACTTACATATTGAAAAAATACTTTAAAACATCTTTATTTACCAAAAGTTATGGAAGATTTGAGAGATATTTGGATTTAAAATGAAACGACATAGAAAATTGAACTGGCACCAAAGGCGCCATTTTCCAGAAAACTGGTGTCAGAGGTGCCAGAAGCGCTGCGGTTACTGGAACATATGTGGACTATTCTAAAAGCAGTTTGTGCGGTTCTTGGCATGTTTTCTTCCTATTAACTCCCAAAAACTGAATTTTAAAGTTCTTTAAGAGTAAAAAATGAATGGAAAGTCACCAATTTTCAAACCCTATGTCTTCTCACTCTAAAGTTATATGATTGATTTCTTGTAAAGAAAAGATTAATCAAGGAGCAAGGCTTTGTGAATCGAGGATCCAACACACCAAAAACTTGGGTGGAGGAGATTATTGCACAGAGACGCTGGGAAGTGCTTTTTTATACCACTACTGCGGTGGTAGTTCCTGTGGCAAAAGAGTTTTATGCTAATCTTCATGGAATTAAACAAGGAGTTGTCTATGTTTGAGGCAGATGGGTATCATTCACTCCTTTGAGGATAAAAGACATGTTTATGATGAAAAAGTTCCTATTTGTCACTATGCAAATTTTTTCCCTACGAGAGGCAACATGGATGAACTTTATCGATTCCTTACTGATGAAGATGCAAATTGGAAGACAAGAGATATTGGACATGTAAGTTTTTCTTCATCATTATTGAATCATGTATTGAAGGCGTGGCATTTCTTTATTGCATCAAAACTACTTCCTACCATGAAAATTAGTAAAGTGACGAAGGAAAGTGCTATTTTGAATTGTTGTATTCAAACTGGAAGACCTATTGACGTGGGTGCTTTAATTGTAAAATTTATTTTGGGTTTGATTATCAACGGATCAACGTATGGGATGGGACATCTATCTACCACATTCCTTCTGTGCAGCCAGTCACAAGTGCCTTATGAAAGTTGGGAAAAAGTGCTTCTCCCTTGGAAGCCTATGGACCCAGAGGTTTGTTGTAACTTCATAAGAACTGTGGAGGAGAATGACATGAATATTCTTATGGATCAATCATCTCAAAATTCATCTCCTATTCTTCCCCGCTTTCCTTATAGTTCGCATGATATTTTGAAAATGATCAAGAAGTTGGAGAAAGAGGTACGGAATTTTATGAATTCAATTGGAAATATTTCTAATATATTTAATCATTTGGATTGGAGGATGAAAGAACAATTCAAACATAGTGGGAATATTAAAGAAGGTATGGTGTGTATGTTTAAGAATAATGCTTGGATTGAAGAAGATTCGATAGACGAATTTCCTCACCTACCTTTTTACTTGTACATTCACTACCAATCCATGGGAAACATTCCAGAAGATGAAAGTGAAGTAGATGTTTGAACTTGTTTTAGTATGGAATTCGTAATTATTATTGCTTATATATGTGATGTGTTTATGTTGGATTTTATTTACTTGTATTGTTGAACTCTATCTGAGTCATTATCGGCACTATTTTGGTTGATGAATTGGCCGTAAGAAGTTGTCGGTCACCAGAATCAAAATCCCGTCGCCCACTTTGGAAGGACATTCTAATGTTTAGAAAAATATGAAATCAAACTGACCTCATATTTTTTATAGTTTAAATGAAAGAGCGTTGTACCTCAAATCCTATATCTATCCCGAAGGATAAACACAAGACTTCAGGATGAGACTCGATTAAATAAACTAAGAAATGTATGACATCCGTTTGGTCTGGAAAATCATTTTATTTGCTGACAAGTTCCCCTATTTAATATGATTGAATTAAATAATGAATTAAATAGGGTTTATATTAAGCTGGGTTCGGACGAGCTTCCTATAAGGTCAACTGATTCCTAGATACTACTAATATGCCTAGTACAACAATAATTCATATTATATTTTACTTATATTTACTTACTTTGCAACAAAACCAAAAAAATTGATCTTGAAGAAAAATAAGAATTTAATTTTTAATTTATATATATTGGGATACTACGATAAAATACGTATCGTTATCAAGTAATATAAGACTTTTTTATTAAGACCTAAATATCGAACCCAGAGGGAGAATGCGCAATATGCACTATTGAATAACAAACTTTCTATTTTTAATAAAAATATAATTATCTAAACTAGAGATGATTTTTGCAGTAATAAAAATTTAAATATTTTTGGTATTTTCAATATTTTGATAGAACAATAACAATTTAAAAAGATAACTAGAGCTTTTATAGAAGAAAAATACTAAATATGAAAATATCTTTCTTCTTGTTATTAATCAGCAATAAGTATAGGAATTCTATTTTGGAAGTATGTCAATTGTGTTGTGTCAAATAAAAGCAATAATATTCTTTACCCTTACTATAGATGCTATAAAGAACATTGGCTAATTTAAAGTTTGAATACTTCCGAACACCGACTAGGCGGGGAAGATACCAGCTCTCACTCTAGAGTTCTCTTGATTTCCTCCACGTGGGGGCAAACATCTGATATTAGAACCTAAAACAATAAACCAAGTTGGGGGCTTTAACCTGTCACTTTAAAGTCCTCTAACTATACACCCATCAATGAATATTTCCCTATTAATTTGCACTCAATCATATGAACTACATTCTCATTCATACAACCTCATGTGATTCTTT
>NW_018222623.1:202465-215357 GCF_001263595.1 Phalaenopsis equestris
CCAAATCAAGAAGTAAATGAAGTGCATGGATTTAAATCATCACAACTTCTTCCAGATTGAAGATCAATACTTTCCATAACTTCCATCCAACTTAATTACTTATCATTTTAAGAAGAAAGATAAAGAAAACTACTCAGAATCCATGGAGAAAACAAAACCACACTTTAGTTTAAAAGAAGAAATCATTGTCAAAGCAACAATAAGTCTCAATTAAAACCAAAAGTAGTCTCAAAACAAAAAGATAAAAACTTATCTCAAGTCCTCCACCAAACTCTTGAATTTCCTTTGATTCTCTTCTTTTTACAAGCACTTAAAATTAAAAAAATAAAAAGGATAAAATAAAAGTAAAAGTGGTGCCTGAAAATCTCTCCAAACTAACTCCCCAAATGAGAAATTTCAAAACTTTCCAATACTTTCAGGACCTCTTTCAAAGTCCCAATCTTCTTTCTTTTATAATTTTCCAAAAGTTGCCTTGGTTTCTCTTCAAAATATGTCTAGAATCAATGTATTTCCCCAAGTCATGCATCCTTTCATGATATTTTTTGTCCATGGTGATTATAACCACCTATTAAGCCAATGGGTGCCTAAAAAACCTCTTTAAATTTTGCAGAAATCAAATTTACTCATCCAATAACTGCCACTAGTGCTTAAGCGTGGGGCCTCTAGTGCTTAGGTGGGGCCTTCTATGTTTAACTGGCGCTTAAGCACCGGATCTGGCGTTAGGCGCCAAAACTCTTTTGTAAATTTTTCACCTTTTTACTCAAAATTTGATCCTTCTTCACTCCCTTAAGCATTTTTCACCCTTTTTACCTGTATCTACCAGAAAAACACAAAAATACCTTCTATTAAAGGGTAATATCTCAAAAATAGATATAAAAATGTGTCTAAAAACAGTATATATTTTAGGTGTATCAAAATCCCTTAAACTTAAAATGTTACTTGTCCTCAAGTGACACTTCAATATTTAAAAATTAAATATGTATGATATGTATATGAGTTTTAGGAGTTACTAAATTTTTTATTTAGAAATATAGCAGTCTAATTTAGAAAAAATATTCTGTAAATGAGACCAACTTAAGGTTTAGAAATTCTTAATGTTAAGAAAGATGAAAATATGAGTTTCTATCTAATTCAGAAATGTATTATAGATTTTTCAATTTTAGAATTTAGTTCTTTTTTATCTCTACCTAAAAATTTTCATTAAAAATAATTTTACTTACTACAATATATTTATAAGCTTAAGAGTTTTTCAAGTCTTATACTTTAAAAAGATCAAATGTAGAACCAATTTTTTATTAGTCACTAATACTTAAGCTTCTCCTTCCTAATTTTTTTTTATCTTTTTCTTCTTATTTTTCTTTTTTTTCTCTTTTTCTTTTTTTTTCTTTTCTTTCTTTTTTTCTTTTCTTTTTCAAGCAAGGATTACTATATCTGGATAGTCCTTTAATGATTTTGAATTCCACTTCTCCCTTCCTAAAGCAAAGTCTTGATATAAGTTTTTTACGTATAAATATAATAATAGTTTTGAAAATTATTTAAATAAAATAAATTTAAGTAGTAAAAATAAAAGTCTAAATTATCTAAATTTTTCAAAAATACAAAGATAATTACTTATATTAATCAATTTCTCATCTAACAACTTTTTAACTTATAGTTTTTCTTCATTACTAGAAAGTTCAACTAAATTTTCTTACTCATTTCTAAAATCAAATTTTACTTCCCTAATATAACTTCATATACATAATCAATTTTTCATTTCAAGTCAAATTCACTTGTAGCACATTTGAGAACAAATAGAATTCCAGTTTTGAAAATATTTTTCATCCCTCCAAACTTAAATATTTAACAGATTAAATAGTTTAGCATCAGATATATATAAGCAAGAATGAAAATTTAAAATAACATACTAACAAAAATTTTTAAACCCTAATGATACAAGTATAAAACTAAAAAATAGGAGTAAAATTAATTTTTGATCCAATTTTCTATATTTTCATTTCAATTTAACATGTAGAGTTTTAATCAACTTCTAAGAAGTGGGTATAAACATAAAAATAAACTAACACACTAACTTGATTTCACGATCTCAGCATAGAAACAAACACACTAACATCATAAAAGAAAAATACAGGGTAGCAGTTTCCTAAGTTTCAAATTTAAGGCCTAACTTAGCAAGATTTTTAAGTTTACAACAGATATAGAATTAAGTTAAGTTCTAAACTAACTAAATCACAAAACTCACAACAGTTACTATCCTAGAATTTTAAAACAAACTACTAACTAGCACACACATTGCATAAACATTAAAATATAATTAAAAATAAAAGTCTCACACATCACAATTCTTAACAAGTAATATCTATACAAGTAAACATACATACATGTCTCAAGTCCAAAACATGAAAACACATCACATCACAATTCTCACTTAAACATAAAAGTACAAACCACATCACATAGTTTACATAGTTCAAACCAACAAAGATGCTAATGTAGCAAGCCCGGACCACATAGTTCATATCATATTACAATCATAAAATAAATCTCTCTACTCTACTCTTCATCTTCTGAATCAATGCTATCCCAAAACTATCCCAACCTTTTGCAGGCTCATAATCAGGGTTTCTAGGATATGGACGAAATTGCACTCCTTGGTTACCCCTAATGAAGCTCTCCAAAGATGAATGAAATTTCTCTTCTTAATCACTTTTTTTCCTATTATACCATCAATATGATCTGCAAAGCATTCTAAATTCCTTACCTTATCGGTGGTATAGTTGATATTATCTATCATTCTTTGTAATAATTGACTTTGAGTTTTTTGTGGGCTCACCTCTAGAAGTAGTTGGTCTTGAGGTAGATGGTCTAGATGTGGAAGCAGCAGAGGTAGAAGCAGCAGACGTTGTCATTCCATAGTTCCTTGAAAATCCTCCTCTTCGGCAAAAAATAGAATGCTCTGAATATGACTTCACATTAACACTAGTAAATGGATTTAAAGGCAACAGTACTTCCTCCCAACTATCATATCACACTCCAGTCTGCTCGCATAAGGAAAAGATCAAGGAAGAAAATCTCAGACCTGCAGTAGTAACGACAATGGTAGAACTGATGATAGTTTGATAAATCAAAGCTCCAGTGTTGATGAGCTTTTCTTCCTAGATACAATAGTTTAACTGTTTCTCTGGTCACTTCACGGAGATGATTGGTCGAAAGCGAACGAGCAGAAATTAAATAGTGTCAGGCCTTTGAAGGTGCACATAAATTTGAAGTTGGGAAGTTGACTCTCCTCTCATCTCTGATCTTCCAAAGTCCTCTCCCAATAGTCAAGTAAGATATAATCTCGTCTAACTACGCTTCAGTAGGACTATAATTTGCATAAAAAAATAACGTATCTGGTGGTAAATGGTAAAACAAGTTGATTACCTCTGGCAAAAAAGGTACCAACTTTCCTCGAACCATAACTCGACTGTCTTCAGTTTCAGGGAGATTTGCATAGAACTCTCTCACAACGGATATAACTGCCACAACAGAGAAACAACAGAATTGTTCCCACTATCGGGGGATCATTAAATCTTTCACGTCTCCAATTAAATCTTTCACGTATAATTAAATCTTTCACGTCTCCACCCGGATTTCTAAAACATCGCTCTCGAATAAGTTTGTGTTATTGCAACGCATCATTATACCGACCTTGAGCTTTTGAACTAACAAATTTACTCGAATTGAAAGGGGTTTTGCCTTTGCTCCTCTTCATTCTTGGTGCCATTCTACAAATTTGATAAATTCCAACAATAACTTCAAAAATCAAGTTTAAATTACTAAATGCAATTTCCATAGATTTTCCTCATTTTTCAACATGAATAGTGAATTTTTGAATTTCTCCAAATGTGCTCAAAATACATGGAGAAAATCCAAAATTTTTACATAGAAGTAAAGCTCTTACCTCAAGGAACTTGGATCTAGAAAATTTCACTTGACCAAGAAATCTTCACTTTAGATGTGCCCTGGACTTCCAAAATCATGTTTTTGAGAGGTTGAAGGTGATGGGAGGCGTAAAAATGGTGAATTTTGGCTTAAAAATTCACTTTTAACCATTCGTGAACCGGATTTTGTGAACCGGCGCTTAAGCGCGGGTACGCTTAGGTGCTTGCCTCTTAGGTTTGCTTACGCTTAAGCGCGAGATGTGGCGCTTAGGCGCCAGTGCACAATTTTCAAATATTTCAAATTAAAGTAAAATGCACTATTTTCCTAAGTAAACCACCACTAAATGGTCTCATAGCACTTAAATGACTATTTTTAACTTCTTGTAACTCTCCTTTATCTCAAAATTCTCTTTAATAACTATTTCAATTTGAGGCTAAAATAACACAAAATTTCACACAAACAAACTTATATTAATTCTCAAACGAGTAAAAATACATTTAAACACTTAGTTCTCATTCCAAATAGTCTTTAATGAGAAAATTATCTTAAATACAAACACTTAACAATATTTCACAATTAAACACCTAAGTAACACAAACACTAAAAGCAAGTCTTAAACACTAAAACACTTAAAGACAATGACTTTAAACACACAAAAACATAACTTCAAACATAGAACTTAATTCCATTCTTCATTAGAAGGAACAAATTTAGGTCTTTAATTAGTCTCTCCTGGGGCAACTAGAATATAAAGTTGATAAAACGGACGGTTGTGATATGCTCTGATGCAATCTTCTTCAATCCACTTTTTCTTAAGAAACATCTCCTTTTCCACTTCCTCTATATAACTAGTGTGGCTAAATTGAATTTTTTAATTGCCATCCAATATGCTCAAGATGTGCATGCATCTCCAATACCTTAGTCTCCAGTACAGACATGGTATTTTTAATTTTACTGTTCTTCTCTGATAGCCCTTCAATATTAACAGCTAAGAAATTGTTTTACATTGCTTGTGCACTTTGACTAATGAATTTCTTCCTTATGGTCTTCTCCTTCTTCTTCAAATCCATCTCCCATGAAGACATCATCTTAAAATCTATCTCTCTTAGACTTTAGGGATAGAAATGATCTAGGGTAAAATTCCTTCACTAAACCCTTCAATTTATAGTCCTAAATCCTTCCAATAACTCCTAGACACATTTAGAAACTGCCTTGGCAAGTTTTTTCTAACTTCTAGGTAGTTTCCCTTCTAGAATAGTAATTTCGCACATGTTTTTAAATTACCACGCTTAAGCGTTGGATTTTGCGCTTAAGCGCCAGTGCATATTTTTGCACTAGTAAACTTAACGTCCAAATTCTCATTTTAACATGTCTAGATCACTAAATAAAGTCTTAAAATCAATACTAACACATAATAGTCTCAAAAATACAATCCCAAATTTTCTTAATCACACAAATCAACAATCAAAATAAAAACACACTGATAGCTATGGGTTGCCTCCCACAAGGTGCTTGGTTTTACGTCATCAGCTGACGTAACTAGTGCTTACTCTGGTTGACCCAACATCATTTCATCATTAAACTTATGTTGATCCCCTATAAAATAAGGTTTTAGTCTATGTCCATTAACTTTAAATATTTTCTCAGACTTAGGATTTTTAATATCCACAGCTCCATAAGGATAAACTTTAATCACAATAAATGGGTCCATCCACATGGACTAAAGTTTACCTGAAAATAATCTTAACCTTGAATTATATAGCAAAACTTGTTGCCCTGGTAGAAAATTTTTAGTAAGAATCCTTCAATCTTAGTAAGAATCCTTCAATCATTTTAGTAAGAATCCTTCAATCATGCCACCTCTTCATATTTTTTATATAATTTTTTGCACTTTCATAAGATTCATTCCTTATCTCTTCAAGCTCATTTAATTGTAATAATCTTTTCCCACCAGCATCTTTCAAATTATAATTGAACTCTTTAATCGTCCAATATGCCTTATGCTCAAGTTCAACTGGTAAGTAACAAGCTTTTCCAAATATTAGTCTATATGGAGACTTTCTTGTAGGAGTTCTGTATGGAGTTCTATAAGCCCACAAAGCATAGTCAAGTTTGACTGACTAATCCATTTTTTTTGGATTCACAGATTTTTCCATAATTCTTTTAATTTTCTGATTGGATAATTCAGCTAAACCGAATGATAAGCAGTAGCAATCCTATGATTTATATGATATTTCTTTAATAATTTCTCCGTTATGACATTTCCAAAATGACTTCCCCCATCAGTAATGATAACTCTTGGCATCCCAAATCTACAAAATATATTCATTTTCAAAAATTTTGCAACACTTTGAGCATCACATCGAGGTAAAGCAACAACTTCTATCCATTTGGATACATAGTCCACTGCTAACAGAATATATAAATTTACGAAATATAGTATAAATGGTCCCATGAAATCTAATCCCCAAACATCAAATATTTCAACTTCTAGCATATAATTGAGGGGCATCTCATTTCTTCTAGAAAAATTGCCTACTCTTTGACATCTATCACAAGTTTTGATATAAGCATTAACATCTCAAGAAATTGTAGGCCAATAAAATCCAGACTGTAAAATTTTGTATGTTATTTTATCAACACCAAAATGTCCCCCAAAATCAGAATTATGACATCTTTGGATAATCTTATAAGTTTCTTCTAATGGTACACATCTTCAAATAATCAGATCCTTTTCTTGTTTATATAAAAATGGTTCATCCCAAATATAAGCCTTAGCTTCAGAAATGAATTTCCTCTTCTGTTGGTATGTCATTCCATATTGTATAATATCACTAGCAATAAAGTTCACAATGTCGGCATACCACGGAACACTCCACTCATTAATAGTGAACAATTTGTCTTCTGGAAAATGTTCATTAATTTCATTTTCAAAATAGAGTGGTTTTTCTAATTCAAGCCTGGACATATGATCAGCAATTTGATTTTCAATCCCCTTTTGATCTACTTTTACAAAATCAAATTCTTACAAAAGAAGAATCCATCTTATAAGTCTAGGTTTAACATCCTTCTTTTTCATTAAATGCTTAATAGCAGAATGATTTGTATGCACTACACAATGAGTTTCAATTAAATATGATCTAAATTTATCAAAAGCATATTCTATTGCTAATAACTCTTTTTCAGTTGTTGTATAACTAATTTGAGTTTCATTTAGAGTTTTACTAGCATAGTAAATAACTTTGAAAATTTTATCATATCCTTATCCTAAAATATCTCCAATAGCATAATCACTAGCATCACACATTGCTTCAAAAGGTTTTTCCTAGTTTGGTGAAATTATAATTGGTGCAGTGATTAGTTTTTCTTTTAATAACTTAAAAGCTTTTAGGCATTCCTCATAAAAATTAAGAATTACATCTTTATAAAGGCTTAGCAATATTTGATAAGTCTTTAATATATGGCCTATAGAATCTAGCATGTCCTAAAAAACTACTAATTTCCCTTACATATGTTGGATAAGGTAAATTAGCTATCACTTTAATTTTAGCAGGATCTACTTCCATACTACTTTCTAACATTTGATGTCTGAATACAACTCCTCCTGCGATCATAAATCGGCATTTTTCTCAATTAAGGACTAAATTTGTTTCTTCACAACACTTAAGAACTTTGGATAAATGTTTTAAGCATGAGTCAAATGAAGTTCCAAACACTAAAAATTCATCCATGAATACTTCAATCTCTTTTTCAATTAAATCAAAAAAAAAAATCGATCATACATCTTTGAAATGTAGCATGGGCATTAAAAAAACCAAAGGGCACTCTTCTAAAAGCGGAAATACAATAAGGACTCGTAAACATTGTTTTCTCTTGATCCTCAGAAGATATTTGAATTTGGTGATAACGAGCATATCCATCTAGAAAATAAAAGTATTTATGCCCAGCTAGTCTATCCACCAGAGCATTAAGTCGGGATCATCTATCCAGCATCTGATCTAGAAAGGGTAGTAAAAAATGATCTTTCCTAGTGGCACGATTTAATTTTCTATAATCAATGCAAATTTGCCACCCTGTAACTTGTCTAGTAGGTATTAACTCATTATGCTCGTTCATAGTTACAGTTACTCCTCATTTCTTAGGAACACAGTGAATTGGACTAACCCATGCACTATCTGAAATAGGGTAGATAATTCCAGCATCCAACAACTTTAAAATTTCTTTCTTAACACTCTCTTTCATAATAAGATTTAATCTCCTTTGTGGATTAGCCCTGGTTTTGCAGTTTTCTTCCAGATTAATTCTATGCATACAAATTGAAGGACTGATTCCTTTAATATCAGTTGATTCCTTTCTAAAGACTTTCTTAAAATTTTTCAAAATTTTCATCAATCTTTCATCTTCTTCCATCACCATTAACCTTTCTTCTTCTTCCATCATTAATTTTAAGAAAATTATAACTGGTAAAGTAAAGGAATCTCCTAAAAAGGCTTATTCTCCTAAAAAGGCATATTTTAAACGATCACGAAGTAACTTCAACTTTAGTTCTGGAGGTTTTTTAATAGTTGGACAAAATAATTTATCTTTGTCTATCGTGCCTAAAACTTCAAAACTTTCTCAAACATAGTTTGAATTTTCCTTAAAAAGATCTTCATCTTGATTTAATTCCTCTTCTTGCTCATGTTTCAAATCTTTTTCTTTAGATTTTTCTTCATAAGTAGTTCTAAAATGGCATTCCCTTAGATTTCTTATAACATCCATCCTATAACATTCATTATCTTTACCTTTTGCAGGGTATTTCATTGATTTTGAAATGTTAAAAGTAACAGTTTGATCATTGACGTGCATTATTAATTCCCCTTTCTGCACATCTATCATTGCTCTTCTGGTGGCTAGAAAAGGTCTCCCCAAAATGATAGGTATCTCTTTATCTTCCTCCATATCTGATACACCTAAAATATATAGTGTTTTAGACACATTTTTACACCTATTTTTTATATATTGTGCTTTAATGGAAGGTATTTTTGTGTTTTTCTTGCAGATACAAGTAAAAATGGAAAAAAAATGCTTAAAGGAGTGAAAAAGGATCAAATTTGGAGCAAGAAGGTGAAAAATTAGGCAAAAGAGTTTTGGCGCCTAAGTGTCAAATCCGGCGCTTAAGCGCCAAATCCGGCGCTTAAGCGCCAAATCCGGCGCTTAAGCGCCAAATCCGGCGCCTAAGCACCGGTTACACAGAAGAAGCACCGGTTAAACAGAAGGTCTCATCTAAGCACTGAGACCTCACGCTTAAGCGTCATTGGCAGTTATTAGACAAGTAAAATCAGTTTTTACGAATTTCTAAGAGGTTATTGAGGCACCCATTGGCTTAATAGGTGGTTGTAACCACCATGGACAAAAATTATCATGAAAGGATGCATCTCTTAGGCAAATACATCAAATCAAGATACATTTCGAAGAGATCCCAAGGCACCTCTTAGAAAACTATAAAAGAAATAAGAGAGGACTTAGAAAAGAGTCCTGAAAGTATTGGCAAGTTTTGAAAGTTCTTCTCTGGGGAGTTAGTTCGGAGATATTTTCAGGAACCACTTTTTATTTACTTTATCCTTTTTGTTATTTTGTTTTAAGTGATTGTAAAAGAGAAGAGATTCAAAGGAACTTCAAGAGTTTAGTGGAGGACTTGACATAAGTTTTCATCTTTTTGTTTTAGATTACTTTTGGATTTAATTGAGACTTGTTTTTGGTTTGATAATAATTTCTGCTTTTAAACCATAGCGTGGTTTTGTCTTCATGGATTCTGAGTAGTTTCCTTTATATTTCTTCTTAAAATGATAAGTAATTAAGTTTTGGATGGAAGTTGTGGAGAGTATTGATCTTTAATGTTGCATGAAGTTGTGATGATTTAAATCTATGCATATGCACTTCATTTTATGCACTTCATTTACTTCTTGATTTGGCCAATCCATATGTTAAAATTTGTTGTAAGAACATGTAAGAATTGGGCTGGTATTTTCTCATTCAACAATTGGAAAGAATCACATGAGATTGTATGAATGAGAATGTAGTTCATATGATTGAGTGCAAATAAATAAGGAAATATTCACTGATGGGTGTAGAGTTAGAGGACTTTAAAGTGACAGGTTAAAGCCCCCAACTTGGTTTATTGACTTAGGTTCTGATACGAGAATGTTAGCCCCCAGGTGGAGGGAATTGACAGAACTCTAGAGTGAGAGCTAGTATCTTCCCTACTCAACCGATCTTTAGAACTATTCAAAATTTAAATTAGCTAATGTTCTTTATAACATCTCTAGTAAAGATAAGGAATATTATTACTCCTATTTGGCACAACCAAATTTGCAAACTTCCACAATAGCATTCCTATACTTATTCTAATTCATGATAAGAAGAAAGACATTTTCATATTAATCACTTTTTTCTACAAAAACTTTAGTTATCTTTTAAGTTGTTACTGTTTTGTTAAAATATCAAAAATACTAAAAATATTTAAATTTTAAATTCCTACAAAAATTGTTTTTAGTTTAAGTAATTATCTTTTTAAGAGTAGAAAAACTTTCTAAGAAATGCATATTACATAATCTTCCTTATGGGTTTGATATTCAGGTTTTAATTAAAAAGTCATATATTACTTGATAACGATACATATACTTGCATAGTATCCCAATATAAATATATATAAATTAAAAAGTTAAATTCTTTTTTTTCTTCAGCATCAAGTTTTTGGATTTGTTGCAAAATAAGGAAATATAAGTGAAAAATACCATCATAACTATTGTTATATTGTGCATATGCTTTAAGTAGTCCGGGGATCAAGATTTTGGTGTCGTTGTCGGGGAAGAAAACTAAGTAAATTTCTATTTTTACAAAGTCTTATTTAAAATTTAAATATTTATCTCATTTTCTATGTTTTATTTTATTTTATTTTATTTTATATTAGTGTATGTGTAGTTCAGACTCTGAAGGACTACTGCTCTACGAATTTGAATTAGAAAGAACTATTAGAAAAATCAGAAAAACCAAAAAAATTAAAAAACTTGAAAAATATAAAAAAATTACATAAATGGCAAACCAAAACAATCAAAATGTTGAAATTCATAAGAGATTATGCCAACCCTACTGTAGATGAACTTCACTGTAGTATTTAAAAACCTACTGTAGTGGCTAATTCATTTGAGCTTAAACCTGCTATTATCCAAATAATATCAAATAATTAGTTTGGGGGATCACCAATTGAAGATCTAAATTTACATCTTGCCAATTTTCTAGAATTGTGCGCTACATTTAAATACGATGGTGTTTTAGATGTTGTCATAAGACTTAGCTTATTTCCTTTCTCACTAAGGGATAAAGCTAAGATGTGGTTGAATTCGTTAGCACCTGGATCTATCAGAACTTGGGATGATTTAACACAAAAAATCCTTGCTAAATATTTTCCACCATAAAAAACTGTGAAGCTTAGAAATGATATTACATCTTTTAATCAGTTTGAAAGGAAATCTATTTATGAAGCATGGGAAAGATTTAAAGAACTCTTAAGAAAGTGTCCACACCATGCTATACTAGATTGGTTAATAATTCAAACCTTTTATAATGGATTAATTAGTTCTCTTAAATCTATTATTGATGCCACTGCTGGTGGTTCATTGATGTCAAAACCATTTCATGATGCTTATGCTTTAAATGAAGAGATGGATACCAATAATTTTCAATGGCCTTCTGAGAGGGTAAATCCAAATAAAGTAGCCAACATTCATGAAACTGATGCATTTACTATGTTAGCAAATCAAGTTGCTACAATTTAACGGAGGTTAGACTAATTTGGAATGAATTTTTCTCAACCAATTTCCATGATTAAAGAGAATTCATTAGGCCAAATGGTAGATTCTCACGCATCATTAGAAACTTTGAATGTCATAAATAATAAGCAAAATAACCCTTATTCCAATTATTATAACCCATGTTGGAAGAACCATCCCAAATTTAACTGGAATAACAATTCGGGTGGCAATAATGAGCAATGGAGGAACAACCAAGTAAACCCATTAAGAAACTGGAATAATCAAGGGAATAATAATTATAGATCTACTTATCCTCCAGGTTCCAACAGTATTTTATAATTTAAGGATAAGAAGTTGTCTATAGAAGAAGTGGTGTTACAAAAGGATATTCAGTTACAAAGTCAATGAGCTACAATTAGAAATATTGAGAATCAACTTAGGCAAATCTCAAGTTCATTAAGTAATAGATCCCAAGAAACACTTCCTAGTAATACTAAATCAAATCCAAAAGACCAGAATAAATAACAAGTTAAAGTAGTACAACTTAGTACAACTTAGAAACGGAAGAAGAAACGGAAGAGAGTTGGAAGGTAGAGTTCAAAAAGAGATTGAAGTAGAGAGAGAAAAAATCGAAGAATCAAAAGAGAACGCTCCGAAAGATTTTGAAAAACCTATTTCTCCGCCAAAAATTGATTTAGAAAAACCACCACCTCCATTGCCTCAAAGAATTCGGCAACAGAAGTTGGATAAGCATTTTTAAAAATTTATGGAAATATTTAAGAAGCTTACAATCAATATTCCATTTGCTGAAGCCTTAAAAAAAAGCCAAGCTATGTAAAATTTATGAAGGATACTCTAACCATAAAAAGGAAGTTTGAAGATAATGAAATTGTTGCACTTAGTGAAGAGTGCAGTGCTATAATTCAGAAGAAACTTTCTGAAAAGCTTAAAGATCCTGGTAGTTTTACAATTCCATGGACAATAGGAGACAGATTTTATGGGAAAGCTTTATGTGATTTAGGTGCAAGCATTAACCTTATGCCATTATCAATATTTAAAAGATTGAGATTAGGAGAAATAACCCCTACTACTATAACTTTGCAGTTAGCAGATCGTTCAATAACCTATCCTATAGGAGTTATAGAAGATGTCCTAGTGAAAGTGGATCAATTTAT
>NW_018222623.1:215673-216732 GCF_001263595.1 Phalaenopsis equestris
GTTCAAGAAAGTTTTGAAATTTTGGACACAATAGACAAAGATAAATCATTTTGTTCATCTATTGAAAAACCTCCAGAACTTGAGTTGAAATTACTTCCTGAACATTTAAAATATGCTTTTTTAGAAGATTCAGCTACTTTACCTGTTATAATTTCCTCGAAGTTAACAAAGGAAGAAGAAGAAAAACTGATGAAAATTCTGAAAAATTTTAAGAAAGCCTTCGGATGGACAATTGCTGATATTAAAGGAATCAGTCCTTAAATTTGTATGCATAGAATTAATCTGGAAGAAAACTGCAAACCCAGGGCTGATCCACAAAGGAGATTAAATCTTATTATGAAAGAGGTTGTTAAGATGTCAAGAAAGAAATTTTAAAGTTGTTGGATGCTAGAATTATCTACCCTATTTCAGATAATGCATGGGTTAGTCCAATTCACTATGTTCCTAAGAAAGGAGGAGTAACTGTAACTATGAACAAGCATAATAAGTTAATACCTACTAGACAAGTTACAGGGTGGCGAATATGTATTGACTATAGAAAATTAAATCTTACCATTAGGAAAGGTAATTTTCCACTACCCTTTCTAGATCAAATGCTGGATAGACTAGTTGGGCATAAATACTTTTGTTTTCTGGATGGATATACCGGTTATCACCAAATTTAAATATCTCCTGAGCATCAAGAGAAAACAACATTTACTTGTCCTTATGGTACTTTTGCTTTTATAAGAATGCTCTTTGGTTTATGTAATGCCCCTGCTACATTTCAAAAATGTTGATGGCAATTTTTTTGATTTAATTGAAAAAAGGATTGAAATCTTTATGGATGACTTTTTAGTGTTTGGAACTTCATTTGACTCAGGTTTAGAACATTTATCTAAAGTTCTTAAGCGTTGTGAAGAAACAAATTTAGTCCTTAATTGGGAAAAATGTCAATTTATGGTAGTAGGAGAGATTGTATTATGTCATCAAGTATCAGAAAATGATATAGAAGTAGATCTTGCTAAAATTTAAGTGATCGCTAATTTACCTTATTCAACAAATGTAACAACAAATGTA
>NW_018222623.1:217045-218941 GCF_001263595.1 Phalaenopsis equestris
ATTTACTATGCTAGTAAAACTCTTAATGAAACTCAAATTAATTATACAACAACTGAAAAAGAGTTATTAGCAATAGTATATACCTTTTATAAATTTAGATCATATTTGATTGGAACTCATTGTATAGTGCATACAGATCATTATGTTATTAAGTACTTAATGAAAAAGAAGGATACTAAACCGAGACTTATAAGATGGATTCATCTTTTACAAGAATTTGATTTTGTGAAATAGTAGATTGGTAGGGAACTGAAAATCTAATTTTTGATCAGTTGTCCAGGTTTGAATTAGAAAATCACTATGTTTTGAAAAAGAAATTAATGAACATTTTCGAGATGAAAAATTGTTCACTGTAAATGAGTGGCGTGTTCTATGGTATGTCGACATTGTGAACTATATTTTTAGTGATATTAAACCCTATGGAATGACATACCAACAAATGAGGAATTTTATTTCTGAAGCTAAGACTTTTTTTTGGGATGACCCATATTTATATAAATAAGGAAAGGATCTGATCATTCGAATACCAATACCATTAGAAGAAACTTATGAAATTATCCAAAAATGTCATAATTCTGATTTTGGGGGACATTTTAGTGTTGATAAAACAACATATAAAATTCTACAATCTAGATTTTATTGGCCTACAATTTTTAGAGATATTAATGCTTATATCAAAACTTGTGATATAAGTCAAAGAGTAGGCAAAATTTCTAGAAGAAATGAGATGCCCTCAATTATATGCTAGAAGTTAAAATATTTTATGTTTGAGGATTAGATTTCAGAAATTTATATTCTGTTAATAGTGGACTATGTATCCAAATGGATAGAAGTTGTTGCTTTACCTCGATGCGATGCTCAAAGTGTAGCAAAACTTTTGAAAATGAACATATTTTGTAGATTTGGGATGCCAAGAGTTATCATTACTGATGGGGGAAGTCATTTCAGAAATGCCACTATGGAGAAGTTATTAAAGAAATATTATATAAATCATAGGATTGCTACTGCTTATCATCCTCAGACAAGTGGTTTGGCTAAGGATAAACTATCCAATAAAGAAATTAAAATAATTATGGAAAATCTATGAATCCAAAAAAAATGGATTGGTCAGTCAAACTTGACTATGCTTTGTGGGCTTATAGGACTGCATATAGAACTCATATAGGAATGTCCCCATTTAGGCTAATATTTGGGAAAGCTTGTCACTTACCAGTTGAACTTGATCATAAGGCATATTGGGTTATTAAAGAGTTCAATTATAATTTAAAAGATGCTGGTGACAAAAGATTGTTACAATTAGATGAGCTTGAAGAGATTAGGAATGAATCTTATGAGAGTGCTAAGATTTATAAGGAAAAGATGAAAATGTGGTATGATAAAAAGATTCTTAATAAAAATTTTCATCTAGGGAAACAAGTTTTGCTATATAATGCAAGGTATAGATTATTTCCAGGCAAACTTAAGTCTAAGTGGATGGGCCCATTTGTTGTGATATAAGTTTATCCTTATGGAGCTGTAGATATTAAAGATCCTAATTTTGAGAAAATTTTTAAGGTGAATGGACATAAATTGAAACCTTATTATATAGGGGATCAACATAAATATAATGATGGAATGATATTGGGTCAACCAGAATAAGCACTGGTTACGTCAGGCTGACGACGTAAAACCAAGCGCTTTGTGGGAGGCAACCCATAGTTATTAGTGTGTTTTTGCTTCGCTTGTTGTTTTAAGTCTGATTAAGAAATTTGGGGTAGTATTTTTGAGTTTATTATGTGCTAATAATGATTTTTAGGCTTTATTCCTTGATCTAGACATGCCTTGATCTAGACATGTTAGAATGAGAATTTTGACGTTAAGTTTATTGGTGCGAAAATGTGCACTGGCGCTTAAGAG
>NW_018222623.1:219142-219657 GCF_001263595.1 Phalaenopsis equestris
GGAGAGATTTAGAGAAAATGTCTTTAGAGAAAATGTCTTCATGGGAGATGGATTTGAAGAAGATGGAAGAATTTCATTAGTCAAAGTGCACAGGAGACGTATAACAGTTTCTTAGTGGTTAGTATTAAAGGGATATCGGAGAAGATCAACAAGATGGAGAATATTATATTTGTATTAGAGACTAAGGAACTTGAATTGTCTGCTCATCTAGAATATATTGGGTGGCAACTTAAAATGTGATTCAGCCATAACAGTTATGTAGAGGAAGTGGATAAGGCAATTTTCCTTAAGCAAAAATGGCTAGAAGATTATTGTATTAGAGCTCGTCACCACCATCCGTTTTATCAACTCTATATTCCTGGAGAGCCTACGGAGAGACAAGAATTCGTTCCTTCTAATGAAGAGTGGCATTAAGTTAAGTGTTAGTAATTGTGTGTTTGGAGTCATGTTTTTAAGTGCATGTTTTTTTATTTCTTGTGTTTAGTGTTTGTGTCACTTATGTGTTTAATTGTAAA
>NW_018222623.1:219705-221011 GCF_001263595.1 Phalaenopsis equestris
AAATGTGTATTAAGTGTTTTGTACTTAGAAAAATTTTGTCATCTAAGAGTATTTGGAGAGAGAACTAAGTGTTAAATGTGTTTTTATTTGTTTGTGAATTAATATAAGTTTATTTTTTATAAAATTTGTGTTATTTTTAACCTCAAATTGAATTAATTATTATGGAGAATTTTGAGAGAGAAGGGAGTTATAGGAAGTAAAAATGGTCATTTATGTGTTGTAAGACCATTTAGGGGTGGTTTACTTAGGCTAATAGTGCATTTTACTTAAAATTTAAAATTTCAAAAATTGTGCATTGGCGCCTAAGCGCCACATCTTGCGCTTAAGCTCGAGCCAACCCGAGAGGTAGGCGCCTAAGCAGCACTTACCCGCGCTTAAGTGTCGGTTTACGAAAACTGATTTGTGAATGGTTAAAAGTGAATTTTTGGTCCAAAAATGCCATTTTTAACACCTCCTGTCATCTTCCCCAACTCGAGGTAAAATTTTTAACCATTCACTTAAAATTTTTAACACCTCCTGTCAACATTTTTAACACCTCCTGTCATTTTTAGGGAAGTAAAATTTGATTTTAGAAATGAGTAACAAACTTTACTTAAAATTTTAAGTAAAGAAGAAAAACTTTATGTTAAGAATTTTTAGTATAGAAAATTATTAATATAAGTGACTATCTTTAGTATGAAAAATTGTATTTTTGAGAAATTTAGATAATTTAGACTTTTATTTTTAATACTTAAATTTCTTTTATTAAAATGATTTTCAAAACTATTATTATATTTATAAGTAAAAGTTCTATATCAAGACTTTACTTTAGGAAAGGAGAAGTGGAATTCAAAATCATTAAAAGCCTATCCAGATATAGTAATCCTTACCTGAAAAAGAAAAAGAAGAAGAAAAAGAAAAAGAAAAAGAAAATAAAAAGAAAAGAAAAGAAAAGGAAAGGAAAAGAAAAAGAAAAGAAGTGAAAGGGAGGAGAAGCTTGAGGATTAGTGCCTAATCAAAAATTAAAGTATAAGATTTGATAAAATCTTAAGCCTATAAATATAATATAGTAAGTAAATTTATTTTTAATAAAATTTTTTAAGTAGACAAAATAAAAGAACTAAAATCTAAATTTAGAGAACTTACAATATTTCTAAATAATATAGGAACTAATATTTTAAGAGTTCTTAACATTAAAAATTTTTAAACTTTAAGTTGGTCTCATTTACTAATTATTTTTTCTAAATTAGACTACTATATTTCTAAATCTAAATTTTAGTAACTCCTAAAGAAACTCATATACATATCATACATATTTGGTTTTTAA
>NW_018222623.1:221086-235659 GCF_001263595.1 Phalaenopsis equestris
TTGATACACCTAAAATATATAGAAGATATAAACACATTTTTATACCTATTTTTAAGATATTACACTTTAATGGAAGGTATTTTTGTGTTTTTTTAGCAGATACAAGTAAAAAATGGAAAAAAAGCTTAAAGTAGTGAAAAAAGATCAAATTTGGAGCAAAAATGTGAAAAATTGTGCAAAAGAGTTTTGGCGCCTAAGTGCCTGATCGGGTGCTTAAGCGCTGGTTAAATAGAGAAGACCGCGCTTAAGCGTCGAGACCCCGCGCTTAAGCACCGGTGGAAGTTACTAGAGGAGTAAAATCAGTTTTCACAAATTTTGAAGAGGTTTTTGAGGCACCCATTGGCTTAATAGGTGGTTGTAACCACCATGAACGAAAATTATCATGAAAGGATGCATCTCTTGATGCATCTCTTGGGCAAATATATCGAATCAAGACACATTTTGAAGAGATCCCAAGGCACCTCTTGGAAAACTATATAAGAAAGAAGAGAGGACTTAGAAAAGAGTTCTGAAAATATTGGCAAGTTTTGAAAGTTCTTCTCTTGCGAGTTAGTTCGAAGAGATTTTCAGAAACAACTTTTCATTTACTTTATCCTTTTTTTTACATTATCCTTTTTGTTATTTTATTTTGAGTGATTGTAAAAGAGAAGATATTCAAAGGAAATTCAAGAGTTTGGTGGAGGTAAATAAGTTTTCATTTTTTTTGTTTTAGACTACTTTTGGTTTTAATTGAGACTTGTTGTTGGTTTGACAATGATTTCTTCTTTTAAACTAAAGTGTGGTTTTATTTTCTCCATAAATTCTGAGTAGTTTTCTTTATATTTCTTCTTAAAATGATAAGTAATTAAGTTTTGGATGGAAGCTATGGAGAGTATTGATCTTTATTGTTGGAAGAAGTTGTGATGATTTAAATCTATGCACTTCATTTACTTCTTGATTTGGCCAATCTAGATCTTAAAATTTGTTGTGAGAACATGTAAGAACGGGGTTGTTACTGTCTCAGTCAACAATTGGAAAGAATCACATGAGTTTGTATGAATGAGAATGTAGTTCATATGATTGAGTGCAAATAAATAGAGAAATATTCATTGATGGGTGTATAGTTAGAGGACTTTAAAGTGACAGGTTAAAGCCCCCAACTTGGCTTATTATTTTAGGTTCTGATACGAGAAAGTTAGCCCCCAGGTGGAGGGAATCGAGGGAACTCTAAAGTGAGAGCTAGTATCTTCCCTGCCTAGCTGGTCTTCAGAACTATTCTAACTTTAAATTAGCCAATGTTCTTTATAGCATCTATAGTAAGGGTAAAGAATATTATTACCCTATTTGGCACAACACAATTTGCATACTTCCACAACAACATTCATATACTTATTTTTGATTCATGATAAGAAGAAAGACATTTTCATATTAAGTAGTTTTCTTCTAAAAAAAATTTAGTTATCTTTTTAAGTTATTACTGTTTCGTTAAAGTATCAAAAATACCAAAAATATTTAAATTTTAAAATCCTACAAAAATCATTTTTAGTTTAAGTAATTATCTTTTTAAAAGTAGAAGAACTTTCTAAAAATTGCATATTACATTATCCTCCCTGTGGGTTCGATATTCATGTCTTAATCGAAAAGTCATATATTACTTGATAACGATACATATACTTGCGTAGTATCCCAATGTAAATATATATAAATTAAAAAGTTAAATTATTATTTTCTTTAGGATCAAGTTTTTGGGTTTTTTTGCAAAATAAGGAAATATAAGTGAAAAATACCATCAAAATTATTGTTATACTAGGCATAAGCATTAAGTAGTCCGGGGATCAATATCTAAAACAATGAAATCAACAGGAAAGATAAATTGATCCACTTTCACTAGGACACCTTCTATAACTCCTTTAGGATATGTTATCAAACGATCTACTAACTGCAGCTAACTGCAGAGCTAACAGAGCTACAGTAGTAGTGGTTATTTCTCCTAATACCAATCTTTTAAATATTGATAATGGCATAAATTTAATGCTTGCACCTAAAATGCATAAAGCTTTCCCATAAAATCTGTCTCTTATTGCACATGGAATTGTAAAGCTACCAGGATCTTTAAGCTTTTTAGGAAGCTTCTCTTGAATTATCACACTCCACTCCTCACTAAGTGCAATAATCTCATCATCTTCAAGCTTCCTTTTCCTGTTGAGAATATCCTTCATAAACTTTACATAGCTCAACATTTGTTCTAAGGCTAAAGCAAATGGAATATTAATTGTAAGCTTCTTAAATATTTCCATAAATTTTGAAAAATTATTTATCCAACTTCTGTTGATGAAGTCTCTGAGGAAATGGAGGTGGTGGTTCTTCCAAATCAATTTTTAGTGGAGAAATAGGTCTGTCAAAATCTTTTGGAACGTCCTCTTTTGATTCTTCAATTTCTTCTTTCTCTACTTCAATTTCTTTTTGAACTCGACCTTCTAACTCTCTTCCGCCTCTAAGTTCAACAAATTTTATTTGTTCTTTATTCTGGTCTTTTGGATTTGATTCAGTATTACCAGGAAGTGTTCCTTGGGATCTATTACTTAATGAATTTGATATTTCCCCAAGTTGATTTTCAATAGTTCTAATTGTAGCTCCTTGACTTTGTAATTGATTTCCCATTTGTAACACCACTTCTTCTATAGACAACTTCTTCTCCTTAAACTGGGTATTTTTGTTGAAACCTAGAGAATAAGTAGATCTATAATTATTATTCTCTTGGTTGTTCTAGTTTCCTAATTGGTTTCCTTGGTTGTTCCCCCATTGTTGATTATTACCACCTGAATTGTTATTCCAGTTAAAGTTGTGATGGTTCTTTCAACCTGAGTTATAATAATTTAAATATGGGTTATTCTGCTTATTATTTATGGCATTCAAAGTTTCTAATGATGCTTGAGAATCTACCATTTGGTCAAATGAATTCTCTTCAATCATGGAAATTGGTTGAGAAAAATTCATTCCAAATTGGTCTAACTTCCTTAAAATTTTAGTAACTTGATTTGCTAACATGGTAAATGTATCAATTTCATGAATATTGGCTAATTTCTTAGGATTTACCCTCTTAGAAGGCCATTTAAAATTATTGGTAGCCATTTGTTCAATTAAAGCATAAGCGTCATGAAATAGTTTTGACAAAAATGAACCACCAGCAGCGGCATCGATAATTAATCTAAGAGATCCAACTAATCAATTATAAAATGTTTGAATTGCTAACCAATCTGATATAGCATGGTGTGGACACTTTCTTTAGAGTTCTTTAAATCTTTCCCATGCTTCATAAATAGATTTCCCTTTAAACTGATTTAAAGATGTAATATCATTTCTAAGCTTTGCAGTTTCTGATGGTAGAAAATATTTAGCAAGGAATTTTTGTGCTAAACCACCCCAACTTCTGATAGATTTAGGTGCTAACGAATTCAACCACATCTTAACTGTATCCCTCAATGAGAAAGGAAATAACCTAAGTCTTATGGCATCATCTGAAACACCATTGTATTTAAATGTAGCACATAATTCTAGAAAATTGGCAAGATGTAAATTTAGATCTTAAGTTGGTGATCCCCCAAACTGATTATTTGGTACCATTTGGATAATAGCAGGTTTAAGGTCAAATGAATTAGCCACTACAGTAGGTTTTTGAATACTACAATGAAGTTCATCAACAATAGGGTTGGCATAATCTCTTAAAGGTCTAAACTCTTGATGAATTTCAGCATTTTGATTATTTTGGTCTGACATTTCTTTAATTTTTTTAGATTTTTCAAATTTTATAATTTTTTTGGTTTTTCTAATTTTTCTAATAGTTCTTTCTAATTAAGAATCGTAGGGCACTAGTCCTTCAGAACCTGAACTACGCATACACTAACATAAAATAAAATAAAATAAAATAAGTTAAAATAAATTAAAGTTTAAATAAAACTTATAAAAATAGAAATTTACTTTTAAAATCAATTTCTCTCCCATAACGGCGCCAAAAACTTGATCCTTAGATACTGTTAATATGCACAGTACAACAATAATGAACATTATATTTCACTTATATTTCCTTCTTTGCAACAAAACCAAAACTTGATCCCAAATACAAATAAGAATTTAACTTTTAATTTATATATATTGAGATACTATGCAAGTATGCATACCGTTATCAAGTAAAATAAAACTTTTTTATTAAGACTTGAATATCGAACCGAGAGGGAGAATACGCAATATGCACTATTGAACAACAAACTTTCTATTTTTTATAAAAAGATTATTATCCAAACTAAAGATGATTTTTGCAGTAATGAAAATTTAAATATTTTTTGTATTTTCAATATTTTGATAGAACAATAACAATTTAAAAAGATAACTAGAGTTTTTGTAGAAGAAAAACACTAAATATGAAAATATCTTTCTTCTTGTTATGAATCAGTAATAAGTATAGGAATTCTATTGTGGAAGTATGTAAATTGTGTTGTGTCAAATAGGAGCAATAATATTCTTTACTCTTACTAGATATGCTATAAAGAACATTGGTTAAATTAAAGTTTGAATAGTTCTAAAGACCGACTAGGCAGGGAAGATACTAGCTCTCACTCTAGAGTTCCCTTGATTCCCTCCACATGGGGGCTAACATCTCATATTAGAACCTAAAACAATAAACCAAGTTGGGTGCTTTAACCTGTCACTTTAAAGTCCTCTAACTCTACACCCTTCAATGAATATTTCTTTATTTATTTGCACTCAATCATATGAACTAACTCATGAATAAAGTCCTTTAACTCATGTGATTCTTTCCAATTGTTAACTGAGACAATACCAGCCCGGTTCTTACATGTTCTCACAAAAAAATTTAACATCTGGATTGGCAAAATCAAGAAGTAAATGAAGTGCATGGATTTAAATCATCACAACTTCTTCCACATTGAAGATCAAAACTTTCCACAACTTTCGTCCAAAACTTAATTACTTATTATTATAAGAAGAAAGATAAAGAAAACTACTCAGAATCCATGGAGAAAACAAAATCACACTTTAGTTTAAAAGAAGAAATCATTGTCAAACTAACAACAAGTCTCAATTAAAACCAAAAGTAGTGTCAACACCAAAAGATAAAAACTTATCTCAAGTCCTCCACCAAACTCTTGAAGTTCTTTTGATTCTCTTCTATTTACAATCACTTAAAATAAAATAACGAAAAGGATAAAATAAAAGTAAAATTGGTGTCTGAAAATCTCTCTGAACTAACTCCCCAAATGAGAACTTTCAAAACTTTCCATTACTTTCAGGACCTCTTTCAAAGTCTCAATCTTCTTTCTTTTATACTTTTCCAAAAGGTGCTTTAGTTTCTCTTCAAAATATTTCTAGATTCGATGTATTTCCCCAAGAGATGCATCCTTTCGTGATAATTTTCGTCCGTGGTGGTTATAACCACATATTAAGCTAATGGATGCTTCAAAATTCTCTTCAAAATTCATAAAAACCAAATTTACTCATCCAATAACTGTCAATGGCGCTTAAGCACGGGGCCCCTGGCACTTTGGCGCGGCCTTCTCTGTTTAACCGGCGCTTAGGCGCCAAAACACTTTTGCACATTTTTCACCTTTTTGCTCCAAATTTGATCCATTTTCAATCCTTGAAGCATTTTTCACCTTTTTTACCTGTATCTACAAGAAAAACACAAAAATACCTTCCATTAAAGCACATTATCTCAAAAATAGATATAAAAATGTGTCTAAAACACTATATATTTTAGGCGTATCAGCAAGCCCCTATAGTTAATTATATCCTAAATGACCGAAATCATCTAAGAAAACTCTCGATAAAAATCAGGAATTATTATCTTCAAGGATTTTAAAGGATAGGACTTTTCAATGATATGGACAAAGAGGTGTGAAATGGGATTGGTTCAAATTTGGAGCATTTTGTTTTGGAATCCAAAGGAGGAAGAACTTGGGGATGTCATAGATCCGGAGGAGAACCTTGGTGACTTCCCAATTTATCTTATTGTTTGGCTTCAGTTTAGAGGAGAAATTTACTTGAGTGTTTCATCCTGCCAATTTTATTTATTAGGGCTTACATTAGTGTGACACAATTGTACAAATAATATGGAAGATGTGAGGGTTTAGGTTGTGACAAAAGACAACCTCTGAATCCTAAGATAAGTTAGGGCTTATATTGTACAACAGAGTTATACAAAGGCCGAAAGATGAGGTGAGGATTTCTGTTGCATAAGCAGACAACCTCTAAATCCTATGGCTTGGTTGTTTGATTCTAAGGAAGGAATTTGGTTTAGTTGGGGAAGACATGTTTTGATGTTGAAGATGGTCGTGCTGCCCACCATGCTAGCTCCAAGCTCCTTGTCATGACGAGTTTAAGTTTTCTAGGGTGTCCAATTATGATGTCAAATCAGGTGGCCCTATGGTTGTAGTTCTTTAAATATTATGGGGCATGTTAAAGTTGATTAGAGTGACACCGATTAGGATCCTACTGTTCTCTTGTTCTGGCACCATTATTTTCTATTGGATTCACTTAGTCCAAATGAATTTACTAAACCCAACTTAACGAGTTCCATAATTTCATTTAGACCGTGGGAAGTCTCGTTAGCAACCGTAGATTACCTCCTCCGAGGGATTCCCGATCATTCGATAGAGCCATCTTAATTTAGTTGTAGTTGTTGTTTTGTGTGATGTTTGTGATTAAATTTTGAGTTGTTTTATATTTTAAATGTTGTGGAGGTGATTTTTATCTTGATTGATTTTATTTTTGGTTTTGGTTTTGGTTTTGTGGCTATCCTTACATTTTTAGTTTTCATGCAGGGTGACATCGTTGTTTAGCATGCAAGTTTGTGTTTTGTTCATACATGCAGGTAAGTAAGCATAGTGTGGAAAGCTTAAGAAAAGACAGTGTTGTAACCTATAAAAACGTACATGGCGAGACTTCTCGTTCCACCACCTGAAACTCAAAATGCATGTTAGAGCATTTTATGTAAAGCGGAAAAAGTAAGGTTTTAGTGACCTACCTAAACCTAGGTCATATCTTGGTGGGTCTCTATGGGTTTTATATTAAGGATGATTTTTATTAAGCAAAACATATTAAGTTTAGTAGACCTTTGAGGTATCCAATTGGTCTAGAGGAAGAAGCAGGTCCATGCTTCCCTCTCATTACCTGGTGAAAAGTCTCGAACTCATTTAAACTTATTATGTTGCTTAATAACCCATCCTGTAAATACCTTTAATGCTCAATAAACATTGATGTTTCAATTATCCTTAAGAGTAAGGTAATTATCACTTGCCATTTAATTTGGAAGTTATGTGGGTGAAGATTTTTAAAGGGGGCAAGTTAGCGTTGTTGAAACACTTAGCTGATTTGAGTTCTAATTTAGGCTTAGGGTGTTTAAAGGTGTTTTACTTTATATTCATTCTTCTAATTCCTATTCAATCAAATTTGATTTTAACTTAAGTCACCACTAAGCCCTTTAGACCTAGGTAGATTTTGAAAGAAGTAAAATTTTTAAGTGATAATATTATTCACTTTCAAAACACTTAAATGTCATTTTCACATCAAGTAGGGGTATTAAATTAGTGAGTTATCAACTTTCAAAGTCATACCCCTAAGTCTAAGATCATTTAATTTAATAGACTTCCAAATTTTAATAATTTAAGGAATTACAAATTTATCCCTTGATTATGAAAGAGTGAGGTTGGTTTCTAATAATTAACTCCCTTATATTTTAATCATCCAAATAAGTTAGTTAAAATAAGAGGTTACGCTTTTCCCTCTATGAATTAAGCTTAAATGTTGATTAAGGCTAAATTTTCAAATTTAAAATTTTGCCTCTAAGGTTCTATCACTTCATAATTTGTCAAATTTATTTCAAATGACTATGGAATTTTAATATCACCTCACTCATGGGTCAATTAAGACATGAGCGGAGAAAATGTGATTTTTCAAAGTTTAATTTAATTTACATATTTATTTTTGCAAAAAAAAATTTTCAAAGAAAATTACATAACTTGACCAAGGCAAAGCCTAATCTCTTGAAATTTTATTGAAGGTATACGTAGACTAGAGAAGCATTGGGGCCAAATTTCATGATTTATTGAATTTTATTTGAATTTTAGAAAATATTTTAAATTATAGAGTATTTATTAAATATAAATATTTTAAATGTGAAAAATTAAGTTTTATATTTTTATTAAATCTCTCTAATGTCAAGGAACCCATATAAATAAATTTAATATTTTTTTTATTTTTCTTTGAATTGTTAGAATTATTTTAGTGAAAATCCATTCTTAGCCTTTAAAAATTCTTTTAAGCTTTAAAATTCAACACCTTCACTTAAAAAATTAGGAAAAATATTCCAATTATTCCTAAGTGCTTAAAAAATAATTTATAACATTTTCATGGATTTTATTATTTTTGTGATTTTTCTCATTTTTTAATTATTTAAATATTAAAGATAGGCTATAAATGAAGTTTTTATTTTATTTACCATTTCATTTTTATAAAATTCCTCTAATCACAGAAAACATCAAAAACTAATTTTTATAATTTTTTGAGTTATATTTTAATTATTAAAAATCATTTTAGTGTTAAAAATAGCATTTAACTTGAAAAATCAATTCGAGTTATTAAATGAGGTCCAAATATTTTGAAATTTTTATGGGGAGTTCTTTGAACTTAAAATCATAGTGGAGATTAAAAACTAAGTCATTTAGATGTTTGTGTTTCCCAAAATTAATTTTCTTTATCTTTTAGGGTTGGTGGAAATTAAGTGCAGTCTTAATGACTTAACCCATGAAATATTTTCTAAAGGGTTCTCTAGTCATAGGAAACCTTCTAAAATTTTCTTGGATTTTTCTAATCAACATGCTAATTATTATGATTAATTTATGCAAATATTAGACATAAATTTGGAAAATATGAATCTTTATCTATAGATATCCTCTAACTTTGGAAAAATCAAGGAATTTTCCTCAAGATAGAGGCAAGAACATGCCAATATTTCAAGTCATGGTGAAATGTCTACATGCATGGAGAATTAAAAGACTCAAAACCATATTTATATAATTAAAATTAAAATATGCATAAAAAAACTTCAAATTATTCCCACATTATTCTCCTCTGTTCACTGAGCAAGAGGGTATTTTTATTTTATTTTAGTCATTTTTTCTACACCAAGTATAGATTTTTGAAGTTAGAGATATTTATTTAAATCAGAAAATACCCTATTTATCTATTTAAATGCGCGGCGCTGACTATATCCTAGGCGGCTCCAAAACTTCACATGGTGCGCTCCCATTTGATGCCATCATCCACCTCAGTGCTAACTCAACCAGCGGTTCACGTTTGAAGGCGCTGTCCGGTTAAATCTCATCCTTTGATGAGATAAACGCGCGATCGGATGGCTCCCCGTCATCGTCCCTAATGCATTAGCCCGAGAACCATCTATTTTTAAAGCTTAAGATCTCACTCAATTATTAACCAAATTAAGTGTGGTTTGTTTATAAATGCTCGTCTAGGTGTGAAGAACACATCTATATGGTAATCATGTAATTAAATTAAGCCTAGACAAATGGAGAATCAAAATAGGCTCGGGAAGAGGGGGAGTTCAATACCTTTGCTCTGAGAAGGGAAGCTTTGATTAGAGGTGCTCAGCACATTCGCGGAGATCCAAGGAGGCTAGGGATTAAGCCTGTTACTGTGGTGAAAGGCCTAGGTATGAATTTGACTAAGCTCGATTTTAGGTATTAGTCTAGAGCTATGTTAGAAGCTATGTATGAGGGGGATTTGATGGGGCTTCTTCTTATTTCAATATGGTGAAGGTGTGGGTGAGTTTAATTTGATTTTAGTGGAGTGTAGAGGTGTGGAGAGCTCTATCCTATCTCCGACAAGGTTATGAGCTCAAAAATTGAACTCCAGCAAGGGGATTCAGGACAATGTGGTGGTTGGGTTGCACTGAGGAGGTCTCAAAGAGGCTCTAGGAGTAATTTGGAGGGCTCTCCCTAAAAAATTTTTAGGACTCCTTCCATGGTCATGGAGGTGAGCTTTTTATAAAATGGGCTTTTGGGTGGCTGTCATGGCCAATTGGGGGGTGAAAATGCTTGTATAAGTAGAGGGGAGAGAGGCTCTAACATTTAATTTGGATGAGGTGGCCTCTAGGTTTGAATTGGGTTTGATTTCCTGGTCGTGGCTCTCATTTTGGACATTTTTGGGTCACTAGGCCAGCCGGCCAGGCCAGCGGAGGTGGCTAGGAGGTCAAGTGAGCCAGGGGAATATGTCACAGCAATTAAATGGGTTGGTGTTTAGTTTTGGAAAAAATATCCTTGGCTTAAGAAAATATGGAATGAAATCCCTTGATTTGGGGATCCTTTGGTCCATAACTAATTTGGGTGGTTCCATGGGGTTTTTCTTAGTCAGTAGGGTCCAAAATTTGGTTGTGGTGGCCTTGCCTTGACCAATTTGACATGTCTAGGTCAATTTTGGTGCATGGGTCCAAGTGAGTGCAAATGACCAAGACTTAGGTTTGGGCTAGGCTACCCATGTTAATTAGCCCAATTGATTGATGAATTTGATTTAGATGATTGTAATGAACATTGTTTTAACTATTGAAAAAATTTTGAGTTCAATTGGAGGGTCAATTTGTAGGATTTTGGAATTTTGGTGAATTTGGGCATGTTGGGGCATGTTGAGCTAGACTTGGGTCTAGATTGGGCTAGGCTTGGGCTAAGTCCAAATTTATTGTTGGGAATGTTTAATAGGAATGTGATGAAGAGTTCTCAACAAGAATTGGGTGCTTATTTTGGGTTAAGGTAATCAATTTGGTGAAATTTGGAGGCATAGCCAATTTGGGGCTTTTGACCTAGGTTGAAATTAAATGAAATTGAGGCTTCACCAAGGCTAAATGCTTTTGACCTAGGTTGAAATTAAATGAAATTGAGGCTTCACCAAGGCCAATTTAAGGTCAATTTTAATGTTTATGAATACTTTGAAGAGTTTTAAATATAAAATTGTGGCAAACTGAGTGGATCATCGGTTTAATTGGGTGAGATTAGGTCATGTGGCCAAAATTGGGCCTTTGACCTAAATCAAAATTGTGCTCAAAGTATGGGCCAATTAATCTTGGATTTAGTTTAAATTGGTCACATGAAAGGTTAATTTAAGTTTAGGATTGAAACTGGGGAAAATTTGGACCAATTTGATGGATATTTGAGGTGGATTTGGGGAGATGAGGCCTTTTAAGGGTAATTTGGGGGTTTTGACAAAGATGGTCAAATTGGCCAAATTGGGTCATGTGGTAGTTGAGAAAAATGAAACTAGGAATAATTGGAAGGTTTTTGGGAATTTTTGGAAGGTGTTTTGAGAATTTTTGGGATTTTTTGGAATTTTTGGGGAATTTTTGAAATTTTGGGCTAAGGAGGGGTATTTTGGTAATTTGGCAATTTTTGGTGATTTTGGGTAATTTAGGTATTTTCAAAAGGTTTGAAATGATTTTTGAATAAATTTGGATATTTTGGGTAAATTTGGGAATTTTGGCCAAATTTAGGGTTTCAATGGTATTTAGGTAATTTGGGGGAGTTTAGGGGCAAAAGATCAAGTTGGGTATCTTTCGTAAAATTGGGGTGCCAACCATCATAAATGAGCTATGGACCAATGGAAACCCCATTTGGGTCCTTTATGTACTGGTCTTAGCTAAACCCTAGCCTAGGGCCAGTGAGTTTAGGGGACCATCTACATGAGTCTCCCAAAGGATTAAGGGATCAAAGTCAAGAAATTTTAAATTTATATTTGTGAGTGATTGTCAGTGAGGTGAGTAACTTAGCTCTAGACCAACACCCAGGCTTAACCCTAAGGTCAAGAAGTCCTATGGGAACTCTCCATGAGCTCCCCCATAATGACCCCACCTACTAAGTGCTAGAGGTTAGGTCCACTATGTGGAACTTCAAGTTGAGTAAAGAGGAGTTTGGAATTTCTAATGGTGAGGGTTCCTTCTCTAGTTTTCAAGGAATAGTCAATAGGAAAGTCCTATGGCTAGACCCTAGGCTACTAAAGAGGAATAACTAGACCTCAACCAAAAGTGAGGTCAACAGTCATATGTTGAGTATTTAATATTTAGTCTTCAGCGTTAGTTTATTGGTTTGATTTCAACGCTGAATTAGATTTGTTGGCTTGAAAAATGTCGATTTGTAATTTTTTGGATTATATATATAAATGTTTGTTTTGTGTTCTTTGTGAAAATATGTGTTAGAAATTGTTTAATTATGATTATATGTGTTTAATTAATTCATTTAGAGGTTGTCGTGCTGCGATCTGCAGCAGATTTCAAAACAAAATTGAAATCTGAATTTTTTTTGTTTTGGCGTCTGAGGCGCCACATTTCCAAAAATGCTTAGATTTACTTAAAATTGCAGAAAACCCTAGTAAAACCCCATTTTTACTACTTGGGTCATCTCTAACCTCTAAACTAAAGCCAAAACTCAACCTAGCGCTTGTTATTTGGTGGATTTGAGGAAATTTAAAGGTTAAAAAAGCCTTGGATTCTATCTTCCTTTAGTAAGAGCTTCACTTTAGCATAAAAATTTTTTGTTTTCACCGTGGATTTTTCCTACATTATGGAAATACAAAAATTTTAGTTTTTTTGAAGAAGTTTAAAGAGAACCCATGGTGAAAAGTTTCTTACCATATATTCTTACTTTTGGAGTTTGATTTCTAATATTGTGAATTTATTTGGATTTTATGTGAATTTTTGTAGAAATTCTTATGTCTCCAAGTGTGAAGAGAGGAAAACCTTCAGGAAGTTCTGATGCGAGGTGATTTGTAAATTTGAAGGCTCAATACAATTATAATACTATGATGGGGACAAGAAAATTGATTCAGGAATGTGCATTTTCTAACCCGTGAGGAGAGATTGAAAGATTGATAATTGCTCAAAAGTGGGAAACCTTTTGCTTCTTCACCGCAATAGCTGTTATTCTTATGATTCAAGAGTTTTATGCCAATTTTTGGGTGACTACGGATGAGCACATTTATGTTCAAGGTAAACATTTTGAGTTTACTCGAGAAAGAATTAATGCATTTTATGGGTTGCAGAATGCATTTCATTGTGAGTACGCTACATTTATGATTTCTGATTCATCTCTTGATGAAGTAATAGCCTATCTTACTGATGAGAGGGGAGAATGGAGAACTAAGAATAATCATAAAGTCAATTTCTTCACTTCCATGTTTATTATTCAATCTAAAGCATGGCATTACTTTTTCTCTACAAGATTGCTTCCAACTAATCACCTGAGCATAGTAACTAAGGAAAGAGCAGTACTGAATTTTTGTATTCAACATATGAAAGTTGTTGATATTGGTGCTCTTATTATGAATAATGCTCAAAGTATTGTTAAAAGTGGGACTGTTAGTGGTTTGGGTTATCCTGCCCTTATTTTCACTTTGTGAGAACAATCAGGAGTAGAATTTGATAGAAATGAAGAAATGTTGCAACCATTGAAGCCTATTGGAAAACCTTCTATTCATAAATTTGAATCATTTGCTGGATCTAGAAGTGGAAGTAGTGATATACCCTCTACATCAGCTACAGGATCATCTGCTTCTAGTTCTGTTTCACTTAAAAATATTATCAAACAGTTAATGATTCAACAATCAAATATGATAGTAATGTAAAATAGAAGAGGTGGTTTGGAAGCTAGAAATGCTTACAATGATAAATACAAGCAGAGGCGAGTCCAACATGACATTACATATGAAGAGTCGATGGTTAGATTTCTTAGGGGTGATAATACTATAGAGTTTCCTTCATGCCCCAGCTTCATGCCTTATTTGCAAGAAAATTAAGAAGAAGAGGAAGAAGAAGAAGAAGAAGAAGATGAAGAGGAGGAAGATGATGAGTAGAATTTATTGGGTTTTTTTTTTTTTATTTGTTGTTGTTTATTTTGTTTTATTGTTGATGGTATGATAGGAACAGTTTTGTGTTTTAATTATTGATCTATTGAACTTATTTCTATATGTAGTTGTAAACTGTAGATTTTTATTGCAGCAATGTTAGTTGCTTTAATTTACTATTTATGTCTTCAATTTATCTTGTCTTAGCAAATCCTTTGTCGGCGTTATTTTGGGGATGGTTTGGTTGTGGGGTTGCCCGTAAGAAGCTGTCGGTCACCGGAATCGAAATCACGTCGCCCGCTTCGGAAGGACGTTAAAGTATGAAATCAAACTGACCCCATATTTTTTCATAGTTTAAAATGAAAAAGCATTGTACCTCAAATCCTGTATCTATCCCGAAGGATAAACACAAAACTTGAAGATGAGGCTCGATCAAATAAATTAAGGAAAGTATGACTTCTGTTTGGTCTGCGAAACCTTTGTATTTGCCGACAAGTTCCTCTTTTTAATATAAAGGATTAAATAGAGTTTATATTAAGCTGGGTTCGGACATGCTTCCTATAAGGGCAAGCCCCTATAGTTAATTACATCCTAAATGACCAAAGTCACCTAAGAAGACTCTCGATAAAAATCAAGAAAAATTATCTTCAAGGAATTTCAAAGGGTGGGACTCTTCAACAAAA
>NW_018222623.1:236027-237884 GCF_001263595.1 Phalaenopsis equestris
GAAGATAGGTTTTGCTGTTGAAGATGGTTGTGCTGCCCACCATGCTAGCTCCAAGCTCCTCACCGTGATGAGTTTAAGTTCTCTAGGGTGTCAATTTATGATGTCAAATCAGATGGCCCTATGGATGAAGTTCTTTAAATGTTATGGGGGATGTTAAAGTTGAATAGAGCGACACCGATTAGGATCTTACGGTTCCCTCGTTCTGGCACCACTATTTTCTATTGGATACACTTAGTCCAAATGAATTTACTAAACTCAATTTAATGAATTTCATACTTTCATTTAGACCGTGGGAAGCCTCGTTAGCAACCGTAGGTTAATTCCTCTGAGGGATTCCCGATCATTCGATAGACACATCTTAAGTTAGTTGTAGTCGTTGTTTTTGTGATGTTTGTGATTAAATTTTGAGTTATTTTATATTTTGAATGTTGTGGAGGTAATTTTTATCTTGATTGATTTTAGTTTTTGTTTTGGTTTTGGCTTTGGTTTTGTGGCTATCCTAACAGTTTTAGTTTTTATGCAGGGTGACATCATGGTTTAGCATGCAAGCTTTTGTTAGCATTAAAAGTACAGTACGAAAATACAGGAAAGACGGTGTTATAAACTGTAAAAGCGTACCTAGTGAGTCTTCTCGTTCCACCACCTGAAACATAAAATGCATGTTAAGGTAGTTTATGAAAAGCAGGAAAGGTAAAATTTTGGTGATTTTTTTAACCCTATGTCATATCTTGTTGAGACCTTAAAAGTTTAATTAAGGATGATTTCATTGAGCTAAGCATATTAAGTTTTAATAGGCCTCTGAGGTATCCAACAAGTTAAGAGAGGGAAGCAGGTCCATGCCTCTCTCTCACCAATTAGTGAAAAGCCTCGAGTTCATTTAAACTCATTATGTTGCTTGATGGTTCATCCTGTAAATACCCTTATTACTCAGTGAACATTGATGTCTCAATTATCCCTAAGAATAGGGTAATTATCATTTGTCATTCAATTTAAGAATTATGTGGGTGAATACCCTTAAAGGGGCAAGTTAGTGTAATTTAAACACTTAGCCAAATTTTAATCCTAATTGGGCTTAGTGGTGTTTCAAGGATGTTCGATATAATTATGTTTATTTTTATAATCTTTTTTTAGTCAATTTTGATTTAGCCTAAGTCACCACTAAGCCTTAAGGCCTAAGTGAGTGTCTTAATTAATTTTGAAAAGGGTTAAACTTTAGGTGTTCATGATTCATGATTTGGATTTTATTTGAAAATCAAAATAGGGGTATTAAATTGATTAGTTATTGACTTCAAAAATCATATCCCTAAGTCTAGGATCATTTAATTTTAATAAGCTTCCAAATTTTAATAATTTAGAAATTTATTGATCTTAATTAAGAAAGTGAGATTGGTTTCTACCAATTAACCCCTTTTGTGTTTCAAACATCAAGGGAATTGATTAATATTAGAGGTTACCCATTCCCCTCCTTGAATTAAGCCTAAATGTTAATTAAGGCAAAATTTCCAAAATTACACATTTGCCCCTAAGGTCTAACACTTCACAATTTGTCAAATTAAATTCAAATGAATTTGAAATTTTTATCCTACCTCAATCATGGGTTAATTGAGACATAAGAGGAGAAAATGTGATTTTTCAAAATTTAATTTAATTTATATAATTATTTTGGTGCAAAAATAGGATCTTTCAAAGAAAATTCCTAACTTTATACCTAGACTAGAGAAGTCTTTCGATCAAATTTCATATATTTTTTGAATTCTCTGTGATTTATTAGAATTATTTTGAGTTCTCGGTTAATTAATAAAAATTAAATATTTTAAGTGGTGAAAATTAAGTTTTGTATTTTTTAAAAATCTCCCT
>NW_018222623.1:238015-238927 GCF_001263595.1 Phalaenopsis equestris
TTTTTAAGCTTTAAAATTCAATATCTTTCTTTAGAAAATCAGGAAAAATATTCTAATTGTTCCTAAGTAATTAGGAAGCATTTTATTATTTTTGGATGAATTTTATTATTTTTGTGATTCTTATGAATTTTTAATTATTTTAAATGTTTAAAATAGGCTAAAAATCAAATTTTTTATTTAAATATAATTTTATTTTTATAAAGTATCCCTTATCACAGAGAACTCAAAAAACTAAGTTTCATAATTTTTTGAGTTATATTTTGATTTTTAAAAAATCATTTAAATGTTAAGAGTGGTATTTATCTTTAACAATCAATTTAAGTTATTGAATGGACTCAAAATATTCTGAAACTTTTATGATGAGTCCTCTGGATCATAAATCACAGTGGAGAACCAAAATCAAGTAATTTAAGTGTTTATACTTTTTGAAATTAATTATGTTAGTGATTTAGTATTTGAAAAATTTAAGGATGTTTTAAATGACTTCACCCATGAAATTATTTTCAAAGATTTTCAAAGATTTTTCTAGTCAAGATTTTTCTAGTCATGATGGACCTTATAAAATTTTCTTGGGATTTTATAACCAATATGCTAATTTCCATGATTATTTTAAGGAAATAATGTGAAATAACTTGAAAAATATAGATCTTTGTATAGGAACCTCATCTGACTTTGAAAAAATTAGAGAATGTTCCCCCTTACAGAGGCTACAATATGTCGAAATTTCAAGCCAAGGTGATGTGTCAATATGCATGGACAATCAAATGATTCAAAATAGTGTTTAATTAATTAAAAATATTTTATGCATCAAATGGACTTGAAAAATATTCCACATTATTCTCCTCTGTTTACTGAGCAAGAGGGTATTTTTATTTTATTTTTTTAATTTTTCTACACAAAGTTATGTATTTT
>NW_018222623.1:239739-240065 GCF_001263595.1 Phalaenopsis equestris
TCTAAAGTGGTTGGAATGCACTGAGGGGATCTTAGGGAAGCTCTTTGTGAAGTTTGGAGAGACCTCTCTAAGAAAATTTTAGCGCACCTCCCATGGCCGTGGGAGGTGAGTTTTTATAAAAATGGCCATGGGGTGGCTCTCAGGGCACAAGTTTGGGTGCATGGTGGTGCTTAGGGGGAGGGCAGAAGAGCTCCACAATTCAATTTGGCTGAGCTAGCCTCTAGGTTTGATTTTGGGTGAAGCTCCATGGGGGTGGCTCTCAGTTTTGGGTTTTACCAGCCACTAGGCTGGCCGCCGGCCAGGGGGAGGTGGCTAGGAGCTCAGGG
>NW_018222624.1:0-377 GCF_001263595.1 Phalaenopsis equestris
TACAAGATATGGAATGCTAAGAGTAATCATTACCCATTACCCATGGAGGATCTCTTTCAGAATATTAGATCAAAATTTGTATAAAGCATATACGATGGTGAGTAGCTCTTTTCAGTAACAATATAGTTAATTTGAGCATCATTAAGAGTTTTACTAGCGTAGTATATCACTTTAAAAACCTTTTCATATCTTTGTCTAAGAACAGCTCCAATAGAATAATCACTAGCATCACACATCAGTTCAAAGGGTTTCTCCCAATTAGGTGAAATTATAAAAGGGGTTTAGTAACTTTTGAGAAATCTTTAATAGTAGGCATAGAGGTTTAGTAACACATCAGTTCAATCTTTTCATAACTCAAAGGCATTTAAATAGCTTTC
>NW_018222625.1:0-263 GCF_001263595.1 Phalaenopsis equestris
CATATTGGCATCTATAAGAGTCTGGGACTTCATAACAAGTGTTGATACGGTTGGTAGTAAACTCAACAGGAAATCCACGCACTTGAACGATTCCGTCGTCAGAATAAATCAAATTAGCGTATAACTCTTTCACAACATTTGCATCAGCTTTATTGGTGGGGTAACAAAAGTTTTCCCACCTCCGCTCGGTAATAACTCGTTTGATTTCTCCTCCCGGACTTTCAAAAACTCGATCTTGTATGCACTTCTTTCCTTTAAATATG
>NW_018222625.1:623-1731 GCF_001263595.1 Phalaenopsis equestris
ACGTTTTTAGGAGGAAGGGGATGATGAATAGTGGCGGTTGACTGGTCAAAATCATGGTTAAAGGTGTTTTTTTGTGAGCTCAGCGTCGATGGGGTCGATGGCCCCGTCGGCGCGCTCTATTGGAATTTAAATCCTAAGTCTCTAAAAAATCTAGTCGTCGGCGGTGTAAAGGGTGTCGTCGGTGGGCTCTATTGATTTTGTCCAAATTTTGGATTTTTGCGATTTTGATAATTTCAAGCCTTAACGACGTCTTTTTAATCATTTTAGACATAATTTTAAGTGACTAAATGATGTACTTAGCACATATAAACTTTCACAACACAAAACAACACATTTATATATAAATTCCAATTGGTACAATGTACGTTACATAACACACCTAAGTTTGGTATTTTCTCAACCTTAATACATTAATTCAACGTAGCAATCCAAGCCACAACACTCAAAATGCTGAAACAAAACATCCTATGCTTAATCTCAACTATATAGAGATCTACAAGCATAATTCTAAAGCAAAGCAAATGCAAAGTTCAAATCAAAATACATAGATAGACACATAAGTAGTAATATAAATCTAGTAATCTTCAAACTTGGTACTCGATTCTCCTCTGAGATCACCCATTGATTGCACATGAACAAAAGGGTTGTAGAAGGGTCGAAATGGAAATTCTCCAGTGGAATCCTCTTCTATTAATTTCATCCTCCTCATCAGTTATATTAAGCTATGAGCTATCTTCTAAATGTCCAGAGTGAAAATGTTCCTTCACCCTCCAGTTTAGATGATCGAAGAAATCAGAGATATCATTAATTGCATTCATGACATTTTGTACCTCCTTTTTCAATTTCTTGATTCAGTGTAGGATCACCAAAGACTTATCAGGGACTAAGGGTTGAACTGGTAGTGAATTATGAGATGATTGATCTACTATGATAGCCATGTCATTTTCATCTGCAAAAACCGGGAATCTCTCAGTTGGATCCAAAGACTTCCAAGGTAGTGACCGACTTTTTTGTAAATCGACAAATACAAGAATTTCATGGCGCTACTAGAAGATCTAATCCCTGACAACGGGCCAAAAACTTGATCGCGACTTTATAGATGTGTCTG
>NW_018222626.1:0-281 GCF_001263595.1 Phalaenopsis equestris
ATCGGGACAAAATTAGAATAGTGGCAGACAGAAATTTTCTCTATCATATATAATTCGTTGATCCATGCAGCAGAAAAAGTGATCCACCTACCTCACACAAAAATAACTTTCTGGTTGATTCTATGCAAATTTGCATAAAATTCTTTCACTACGGAAACAACCACAGCGGCACCACAGCGGCGGTAGTGTAGCACAACACTTCCCATATTTGCCGCACTATCGTTTCTTCAATTTCCAACGAGGTAATATTCAATCCGTGATTTACGAATCCTTGTTCCTTG
>NW_018222627.1:0-3109 GCF_001263595.1 Phalaenopsis equestris
TTACATCTTCAGAATCGTGAACCTTTAAGAAAACACTGGTTAATATAATTATTTAGGCTATCCAATTTGTAAGACTGGAAATTCGAAGTTGAGATTTTAGAGATGAAGGAAATATTCAAGTTTAAAGTTTTAGAAGAATTAAGCACAAATGAATGTGCATTACAGTTCTATGACAGAATTTCATGAAAATGCCCAAACGAAGGAATTTAACCATACGTGAAGGAAGGTTTACCTAAAGGATTAAATTTTGTTTAACCAAATGAAGGCATTTAACCAAACAAAGGAAGTTTATGATTCTAGTTGAAGTTTAATCTTCAAGAAATTACTAAGTTTAGTCTTCCATGATTTAAAATGTTCCAAAGGAAGAAAAGTAGGAGATATCGAAGAAACTAAAAAACTCAATAAGATCCCAACTATCCTATTATTTGACTTTAGTAAATTTGAAAGTAGTTTATTTGATGTTTCACCTTGACATTTTACTATAAAGTTAAGACTCTTATAGTAAACTTGAATTCCTAAGACTGAAGTGAGGTTTACTACAAGAAATAAAACCTCAAGAACCTATTCTAAAGGGAGAGAGAATATAAACAAAACACATGCAATAGACTTATAACTCTGCCCAGAAAGGGTTCTCATGTGAAGCACATGGTCACATTTAAAATCATGCATGATTGGTCTCAAGGGTATAAGATAGGATAGGTTATTTTATTAGGAATAGTAGGACTTACTGTTTGATAGTAAATCAAGTTACCTAAGTATGTCTGGTATGCATATTGTCCTAAGACTAATGTGAAGATATTTTTTCAAAATAAAATTTTAAATATTTTATAGATCACCTCGCCAAAATATTTTGTTATTTTTGGTTAACTTTTAATGTTGAGTGAGTTAGAGCTGACTATATAATGGGTTATGTAGGCCATTGATGATAAATATTTAGAGGATTTGTTCATAAGGCTAATCAAAATGGAAATGACAGAACTCATTCTATAAGACAGTGGTCCTTATAGGACATACCAACCCTTTTCATAAAATGAGTAAGGGTCTAAAAGATGAGTAGGAACAATATGGTTATGCACATGCCTATGGTGATGTTTTCGTAACTGTTCCTAAATTTCAGAGATGTTTCCACTTGATTTTATTCAATCTCAATTTTGTTATAAATTTCATTTAATTTTTGAAAAATTAAGTTAAATTTGTTTTATTTGTTTAGAAAATTTAGTCTTAAGATGAGTTTAATGAAAATCTATGCCACACGTCCACGCTACTGGACGCCGCCACCCGAGTCAGCTGCCACACGTCCGTGCTTTATCGTTCCATCGTTCCGTCCGGCGTGGTCTGGATAGTCCAACCGATACACGCAGAAATGCATGACATTCGTTCATTGTCTCCGATCAGCCTAACCCGAGGACTGTTCAACTTCAAACCCTAAGATCTCTGCCTAGACTCAACCAAATCACTTCGGTTTTGTTCCTACACCTTCATCTAGTTAAGACGAACACATCTATATGGCTACATGCTTATGAAATCAAACTTTTTTTCACAAAGGCCCAAACTGAGCCAAAAATTAGGGTTTAAGCTTTATACCTGAGTATGAGGAGGAAAACCTCAATCAGATGCTTGTGGAAGCTTCAGTAGGGTCCAACTAACCTCCTCAAAGTGTTAGTTTGAGTTGAGGTTGAGTCTAACCAAGAGTTCGATCAGAGGGTGGCGTGGCCTTGGTCTAATAATGGGTTGCAGAGCTCAAAATAATGGGGCTTGAGTGGGAAACTGCCTAGTTTGGTATGGGGAAGCTTTTAGAACAATCAATTGGAAGGTTGGCGAAGTTTTGGGAAAAATCCAGAATCAGCCTGATTTTGAGCTTAAAAATTGAGCTCAAATAGTGGGGAAGATGGCTAGAAGATGATTGGAATGGGCTTATGAGGTCTTGGAGGAGCTTTGGAAACAATTTGGTAGAGTTTCTCCAAGGAATTGGATGGTCTCTTTCTTTGGTCATGGGAGGTGGGGTTTAAATAGAAGGGGAAGGCGTGGCTACCATTGCTGTCCAGTGGATGCAAAGGGCAACTTAGGTGGAGGGCTGAGTGGCACCAATGATCAATGGGGATGAGCCAACTCAGAGACTTCAAATTTTGAGTTCAAAGTACGAGGTAACTCTTGGTTTTGGTGTTTTCTAGCCACTAGGCCTGCCGTCCTTGCTAGGGCTGGTGGTCAGGTGGTCAAGTGAGGTAGTGGGAGGTTTAATGATGTTTATTCTTGAAGGTTTAATGCTTGATGGCAACTATATTTAGGTTTAGCCAAATATGGGAAGAGATCCCCTAAAACAAGGAACCTTTGGTCCATGGATCTGTTGGCATCAATTTTTGATGTCACGAGTGTAGGGTATTCGCTCGAGCACTAATGAAGGTTGTTTGATACACATGTTGACTTCTGTAGAGCAAGACATCCACTTCAGACCCACCAGCACATGTTGAGGGGCACATAGCTAGGGTTATCCTGCTAGGCTTTGACTTTCGCTTAGGCAAAGGTCAGTCGGCATTTTCGCTCGTTGTATGACTTCAATTGGATCGATGAATATTATGCATCGTGTCACGTGCAAAATTGGCTCAAATTGGCCCGATCGTCAACATAGTTGTCCAGATGATCCCATAATATGAAAAGGACCACATGAGTGTGTCTGGAATGTCAATTTCAGCTACGGAGAATGTCCACTTCGCTACGGCTTTGCGGGCGGGGTGAAAATGTAAAAATTATCTTTTTGGGCACGATAGTAAAAAAAGTGGTCCGGATGTCCCCAGATGATGAAACAAACTATACCAACGCGTTCGAAATGTTGATTTTAGCTGGGAAGGACATCCACTTCAGTGCGAGGGCGTGTACGAGCTAGAAATGCACTAACGATAATAATAATAATAATAATATTTATAGTATTATTGTATAATATTTATATTACTATATATTATCCCATAAAAACACACGTGTCTCTCCTCCCCTCTCTCCTATATAGCACGCGACAGATCTGCCACCAACCTAATTTCATGAGAACCCTAGCCGACCTCACCGCCGCCGCTCCCCCAACCGAGCGGTGCTCCAAATTCCCGCCCCTCCCCCCCCA
>NW_018222627.1:4243-4577 GCF_001263595.1 Phalaenopsis equestris
GTCCTATGGCTAGACCTAGGCTACTAAAGAAGTTTTCTAGACCTCAACCAAAAGTGAGGTCAACAGGTATGCCCATCCTTCTCTAAGTCAATGCCCCACGGTACACTCATCACTCTATCATTTGACTGTTTGCACTTGCATTTGCATGTTTTCATGGGCAGTGAGCCGGACTCATTAGGAGAGTGACCCCGTGTCGGTCGTGATGCCTTAACGAGCATTGCTTGCTGGGCTGATCTCGACGAGCAATGCAAGTTAATTCATCGGAATTGACACAAGTATGACCGTGCTAAAGATCTAATAGATCTAACTTGTGTCACCGCTCTTCGTGACACCC
>NW_018222627.1:4778-9883 GCF_001263595.1 Phalaenopsis equestris
GTGCTTGTGGTGTGCCTACATACTGCATATGTGTGGTAGTGTGTTGGGGCGTTCTTCGGCAGGGAGCCATGTCTATTCATATTCACCCACATAGGTATTATTATGGGGAGCATGTGATAATTTGTAACAATTTACTTGAAGGTGCTATTTAGCTCCCACTCTTTTAAGGCATGGCTCATGCCACGTTATTTACATGTGAGCATTCCCGTTGACACTTGTTTTCATGCAAGATTGAGTCTTTTTATTTTTCTTATGTAATTTTAGAGTCTATGAGAGTCCTGTAGTAGAAATAAGATATGGGCACGAGTTTCGAGGTGTTTGGCGCGGGAACCACATGGAGGGGACCGGGAGCAGATGCTCGCGCCCCGTATCATAATTCTGCATTTTATATTAAAGTATAGAATTAGGACCGGACATGTATATGCGAAGTCTGACCGCCTTTTTCCTTTCTGAGATATGTTGCCGACCCAGCGACACCGACCTATTTATTATTTTATTTGACTTGCTTTGCTTTTTTGCATCATATTGCATGTTTGATGGGGTGTAAGTCCTTTTATTTGGAGCATTTTCAGCTTTGTAGTTGAACCTCCACTTCTCTTCTTTCCTGAGGCATCATTGCTATTTCGGTAGGTATAAGTCCCACCTCTTGGAGCTCTAATTTATAGTCATAGGATAAAATTTTTTTCCTTCGACCTTAGGGCTACTGAGGTTCCCGTGGACGATGCAATTCACGGATTGCTGACCGGGAACCTCAAGACATGTTGGGTTGAATACCTTCATGAACAGGTAGACTTAGGGTCCTGGTAGCTGTGGATGAAGGGTCTGTGGTACCCAGACCCAGTTCCTATACCTTCTAGGATTACTCTACTTTCCTTTTGTTGAACCCCTTTGAGCCCTGTCACTCCTTTGACCTCGTCGATATCATTTTGACAACCCGATGCTGATGAGCTGCCGCTCATTTAGGATACAATGATTTGTCCTCTACCCTTATAGCCCAGACGTGCTTTGAAGTGTTGAGATATCTCCGTTAATATGATTTAGGTTATTCTGTGGGCCCCGTGTGTTGATGAGCCGCTACCCATTTCGGGATGTGAGAGACTCTCATTCAAGATGTGAGAGGCTCGCTCTCTGTCCGATTGGCCTAGGTGAGCTTTGAAACATCAGGACTGTTCCCACACGAAATAACCATCCTTTGAGTATCTATTGCCCCAGGTTCACGATAATTCAAACAAAACTCCTTTTATCGAGAACACTCTTGGGTACCCCCTAAGATGTAATTAACCAAGTGAGATATGTCTTCTTGGTGGTGCTCTTAACCCAAGAACATGCACCTACACCTAACTCTCTGTTTATGGGTAGTCTACGTAGGTATTTTTTCACGGATATCAGTTTAAGGTGCTTTCGCCCATTCTTGTTTGGGCGAACACTCTTAACCTATCCTAGCGGGTTTACTACACATAGGCTCTCCACACTTTGTGTTTTCTCTTGTTTGTAGCTTTGTCGTATGTCCCTTTTTATTCGGTTCTTCTTCTATTTGAATCATTGATCTGATTCAGGAGGGATATTTATTCAAATAGGGGAAGTATACGACGATCGACAAGCTGACAACTCCTTCTAAAATAAAAGAGAGAAAAATGAACGAAAACAGAATGACGACTCCGCTGAGGATGAGTCTCTCTTAAGTGACTTGCGGATCCTAGAGTATTTGCAAGAATGACGGCTTCGCTGGAGATGAGTCTCTCCTCTCCATACTTAGAGTTTCGCTTGGATGACTTGCGGATCCCAGTGTATTCACAAGAATGGAAACTCCGCTGAGGATAGTCTCTCTCTCCATACTTGGAGTTTTGCTTCTGGGGTTATAGCCTCTCTCCGTACTAGGAGTTTTGCTCATATTATCGTGATCTAGTTCTTTTACTTTGAGTCACAATTGAGCCTTTTTGTGAGAACTTGGTTTTTAGTCCATGTGTCAGTTGCTAGGGGTAGTAATTCGATGCATTTTGTCCCTCTCACCCTCAACGGTTTGGTCACTGCATTATCGTGTACCTCTCACCCTCAACGGTTTGGTCACTGCATTATCGCAAGCATCAATGTCATTGTACCTTATGATTGGTTTCATAACCTTTTCCTATTTTTGATCGTTGTCCCTTTTTTCCCCATGATGTGGAAGAGTTGGAAGATGGATATGATCGCTACCGCCGGGGGAACCCTTTCCCTTCTCCCAGAGCATTTTTTATGCTTCTAAAAGTGTCATACCTTTAAGTTCCTTTGAGCAATTCTATGAGGTTACCTTACGTGATCCTACGGCCTCTGAGGCATTTGCTCTGTTCCCTCCCCTTTAAAGGGAAGACGTGCATATTGAGCTGTTTCTACGCCCCTTAGGCGTTCTCTCTGTGCCCTCCTCCTTAAAAGGGGAGTCATGCATATCGAGTTGTCTTTGTTGAAGTGGCTCACGTCGCGCCTGCTTTCCTTGTAAAAAGAGACCGACAATTGTTAGTGATGCACCATAGCACATGAATGTAGACCCGTACCTCTGTATTTTCACGGATTTCCCTATCATATGCAAGTAAGTCTTTTGCTAGCAGTAGGTCTATCAGTACTGTCACCGGTGTGACTTCTGTTCTGACTCTTTTCTGCTCTAGTTCCTAAGAATCCACCTATCTTCCGATTAGGCATGAAGGCCAGGAGGACTAGAAATAGATTGCTACAAATTTAGCAGCATGTTCTACTTCAGGTTTCTATACCTGTCTCGATTCCAGTTTAGGGGGTTCTTTGGTCTCCGGATTGAGTTGTTGTGATACTTTCCCTGGTTGTGCGGACTACGTCCCCACCAAATACTTGTTGCGTGCCCTCATTTGAAAAGGAGGAGTTGTGCATGTGACACTCTTTTTGTTGTAGTAGCTCGGATCGGGCTCGTATCGGTGCTACTTTTTCCTCAAGGAAGAGAGTAGTACTAGATGGCGATGCGCTACGACATACTGGCCATGAGACCCGCCTAGGTGTTGCACTATGAGGCCGAGATATTTACTTTCTGTCGTGCAGGCCATGAGACCCGACTAGGTGTTGCATGGAACACTTGGAGCTGTACTTAGTGCTACTCTACCATATGTTGTGCCACACATATCATTATGATCCAATTGTAGTGGCTTGCCCTCACTTGATGTGCCCACTCTTTTCATAAGTCATAAAAAATCCTCTTCATTGCACTAGATGAATTTGTTCTATGTTTATAAAGGGAGGTCCGGGGCGCACCCCTGTTGATTCTCACCTTTTTTTGAGGACAGAAGTTGATCACCCTACTTCAGCAAATACCCTGTGGGTTAGGCAAATTCTTGCCATCCCGTCTTTTGATATCCCGACGCTGCATGTAGAATGACATTCTACTTTTGACGGTGAGGGGTTTACTTGCCTTTGCTTTGAATATTTCTCTATACTTCCTCTTTCTTCATATTAAGCGAGGCTATATTGGATGCTCGATACTCCAATTAAGGCACACCCTCAAAACCTCTTCGTTGATAACATGTTGTTTCGATTAAACCACCTTGCTAGTCTCATTCGATCCATGTTTAGCTGGGATACACATCTCCCAGGCTATTTGAGAGTGCCTCATTTGATTTAAGAAAGTATGCCTTTTGGCTAAGCTTTAGATGAGTGCTTTTCGTTGCTAAGACCATTCTACATGTCTAAGCATTTGATTTAGTCAATTTCTCTGAACCTGACTAGGATTTGGTGCCCCACTTATCCAGAACCTTATTGACTTTTTAGTTTGTTCTTGGTGAGAGTGCATCATTGCAAAATTGATATATCTCCCATATCCAACCTCATGGATATGTTTTTGATTACACTAGATGAATTTGTCCTATGTTTATAAAGGGATGTTCGGGGTGCACCCCTGTTGATTCTTACCTTTTTTTGAGGACATAAGTTGATCACCCTACTTCAGCAAATACCCTGCGGGTTACGCAAATTCTTGCCACCCCGTCTTTTGATATCCCGACGCTGCATGTAGAATGACATTCTACATTTGACGGTGAGGGGTTTACTTGCCTTTGCTTTGAATATTTCTCTATACTTCCTCTTTCTTCATATTAAGCGAGGCTATATTGGATGCTCGATACTCCAATTAAGGCACACCCTCAAAACCTCTTCGTTGATAACATGTTGTTTCGATTAAACCACCTTGCTAGTCTCATTCGATCCATGTTTAGCTGGGATACACATCTCCCAGGCTATTTGAGAGTGCCTCATTTGATTTAAGAAAGTATGCCTTTTGGCTAAGCTTTAGATGAGTGCTTTTCGTTGCTAAGACCATTCTACATGTCTAAGCATTTGATTTAGTCAATTTCTCTGAACCTGACTAGGATTTGGTGCCCCACTTATCCAGAACCTTATTGACTTTTTAGTTTGTTCTTGGTGAGAGTGCATCATTGCAAAATTGATATATCTCCCATATCCAACCTCATGGATATGTTTTTCTTGACTTGATTGATTTTTATCACCTTGTCAATAGTCATGTTGAACTGATCAGAGCATTCTTGTCTCTATAAATCAGTCCATGACTCATCGGGATACCTCGATACTCAATATTACCGGTTAGACCCTACTTATCTAACCAAGATATCTCTGCATTTCTTGATGCTCTGACTCCAATTTTTGGAGGTCCTTGAGATGGTTTCAAAAGGACCATGCCCCCTCAGTAGATCTTGTCTTGGGTTCGCCTTTGATGATTCTTAAGGTTGAATCTAGGATAGATCCCGAGGATAAGCTTTGACCAGACCATGCATGGACCTTCTTAGAATTTACAAATCCTCATGGTTTGGGGGATTCAAACTAAGTCACGATGATCGAAACCATTCCCTTAATGAAATTTTACCTAAGTCTTGAGAACACCTCAAAATGACTAGATGGTTGTCTTTGAGATGTGAGTAGTTTTAGAGACTATTTAGATCTCTTACTTTTTAATCCCGAAACTGCTTATATGCAATAGTATAACAATAATTCTGATTATATTTTTCACTTATATTTCCTTATTTTGCAACAAAACCAAAAACTTGATCTTGAAGAAAAATAAGAATTTAAGTTTTAATTTATATATATTGGGATACTAC
>NW_018222627.1:10748-14014 GCF_001263595.1 Phalaenopsis equestris
CCCCACTTTAGGTTAAAAGTATAAATCATTGTCAAACCAACAACAAGTCTCAAAGTAGTCTAAAACAAGAGATAAAAAACTTATCTCAAGTCCTCCACCAAATTCTTGAAGTTCCTTTGAATCTCTTTTCTTTTACAACACTCTCAATATAAAACTAAAATATAAGGATAAATATGTGGTGCCTGAAAATCTCTCCAACTAACTCCCCAATTAGAGCGTCACTGTATCGATCTTGAGCCTTCAAACTAACAAATTTGCTCGAATCAAACGGGCTTTTTCCTCTACTTCTTTTCCTTCTTTGTGCCATTCTACAAATTTTATAAATTCTAAAAATAACTTAAAAATCAAGTCTAAATTACTAAACTAAACTTTCGAAGTATAAACTACACTTCCCATGCAATTTCCATAGATATTTTTTCTCATTTTTCTCCATGAATAGTGAATTTTTGAATTTCTCCAAATGTGCTCAAAATACATAGTGAAAATCCAAAATTATTGCATAGAAGTAAAACTCTTACCTCAAGAAACTTAGATCTTGCAAATTTCACTTGATTCCACCAAGAAATCTTCACTTTAGATGTGCCATAGCCCTCGAAAAGGGCAAACTTGAGAGGTTGAAGGTGAAGTGCAAACTTGAGAGGTTGAAGGTGACAGTGGCATTAAAAATGGTGATTTTCTGCCTGAAATTTCACTTTTAACCATTCGTGAACCAGCGCTTAAGCATGGGTAAATGGCGCTTAGGTGCCTGCCTCTTGGGTTGGCTCACGCTTAAGCGCGAGAAGTGCCTCTTAAGCACCAGTGCACGATTTTAAAAATTTTTTAATTAAAGTAAAATGCACTTTTTACTTCAGTAAACCACCCCTAAATGGTCTCATAGCACTTAAATGACTATTTTCAACTTCCTATAACTCCCCTCTCTCTCAAAATTCTCCATAATAACTATTTCAATTTGAGGCTAAAAATAACACAAATTTTCACACAAACAAACTTATATTAATTCACAAACAAGTACAAATACCTTAAAACACTTAATTCTCACTCTAAATAGTCTTGGGTGAGAAAATTCATTTTCCTAAATAAAAATACACAACAATCATTTCACAATTAGAAGTCCTAAATACTAAAAATAAGACTTAAACACTAAACCACTTGAAAATAACAACTTTTAACACAAATGAAAAAAGCTTCTAACACAAAAATTCTAACACTAAACTTAATTTCATTCTTCATTTGAAGGAACAAATTCATGTCTTTCATTAGTCTATTCAAGAATATAGAGTCGATAAAACAAACGGTGGTGACGAGCTCTGATACTATCTTCTTCAATCCACTTCTGCTTTATAAAAATCGCCTTAATCGCTTCCTCTATATAACTTATGTGGCTAAATTGCATCTTTAATTGCCATCCAACATGCTCTAGATGTGCATTCAACTCAAGCACTTTGGCCTCCAATAAAGCCATAGTATTTACAATTTTGTTGATCTTCGCTGATATCCCTTCAATACTAACGACTATGAAACCGTTATACATCTCTCATTCACTTTGAGTAATGAAACTTTTCCTCATGGTTTCTTCCTTTTTCTTCAAATCCTTCTCCCATGAAGACATTTTCTCTAAATCTCACTTTCTCTTAGACTTTTAGGGCTAGAAATGATCTGGGATGAAAATCCTTCACAAAACCCTTCTATTTATAGGCCTAAATCCTTCAATAACTCTTAGACAAGTTTAGAAACTGCCTTGGCACATTTTTACAAACTAATTGGTGGTTAAACCTTTTAGAATATTAATTTCGAGAATATTGCTTTTGCACATGTGTTTAAATTGCTGGATCTGGCGCTTAAGCGCCAGTGCACCTTTTTGCGTGCACCTCTTTGCACTAGTCAACTTAACATCCAAATTCTTATCCTAATATGCCTTGGTCACTAAATAAAGTCTTAAAGTCCTTACTAACTCATAATTATTTCAAAAATACTACCCCAAATTTCTTAATCACACACAAAACGACAATCAAAATAAAAACACTCTGATAACTATGGGTTGCCTCCCACAAAGTGCTTGGTTTTACGTCGTCAGCCCGACGTAACCAGTGCTTATTCTGGTTGACCCAATATGATTTCATCATTAATTTATGTTGATCCCCTATAAAATAAGTTTTCAATCTATGTAAATCTTGTCACCCTCATAAGATTCATTCCTTTTCTCTTCAAGCTCATTTAATTGAATTAATCTTTTCTCGCCAGCATCTTTCAAATTATAATTGAACTCTTTAATCACCCAATTTGCCTTATGCTCAAGTTCAACTGGTAAGTGACAAGCTTTCCCAAATATTAGCCTATATGGATACATTCCTATAGGAGTTTTATATGCAGTTCTATAAGCCCACAAAGCATAGTCAAATTTGACTGACTAATCCATTTTTGTTGGATTCATAGATTTTTCCATAATTCTTTTAATTTCTTGATTGGATAATTCAGCTAAACCACTTGTATGAGGATGATAAACAGTAACAATCCTATGATTTATATGAGATTTCGTTAATAACTTCTCTATTATGACATTTCTGAAATAACTTCCCCCATCAGTAATGGTAACTCATGGCATCCCAAATCTACAAAATATGTTCATTTTAAGAAATTTTGCAACACTTTAAGAATCACATCGAGGTAAAGCAACAACTTCTATCCATTTGGATACATAGTCCAATGTTAACAAAATATATAAATTTTAAAAATATATAAATTTTTGTAAGATGGTATAAATGGTCCCATGAAATCTAATCCTCAGACATCAAATATTTCAACTTCTATCATATAATTGAGGGGCATCTCATTTCCTCTAGAAATATTGCCTACTCATTGACATTTATCATAAGTTTTGATATAATTATTAACATCTCTAAAATAGTAGGCTAATGGAATCCAGATTGTAAAATTTTGTATGTTATTTTATCAACACCGAAATGTCTCCCAAAATCAGAATTATGACATTTATCAGAATTATGACATTTTTGATGATATTTTTGGATAATTTCATTAGTTTCTTCTAACGGTACACATCTTCGAATAATTATACCATTTCCTTGTTTATATAAAAATGGGTCATCCCAAAAATAAGTCCTAGCTTCAGAAATAAATTTTCTCTTTTGTTTGTTGGTATTGTTGGTATGTCATTCCATAGGGTATAATATCGCTAATAATAAAGTTCACAATGTCGGCATACTACGAAACACACCACTCATTAATAGCGAACAATTTTTCATTTGGAA
>NW_018222628.1:0-8035 GCF_001263595.1 Phalaenopsis equestris
TTCTTAATTATGGCTCGAAGATTGTAATATTTTTTTAAACTATTTTTCAAGCTAATAATCTCAGTTATCTTTAAGATAATGAAAGCTAATATTTAATGTTGGTCGCCAATCTCATTAGACGGGTATTTTTTATATGCACAAAAACCGAATTGCAAAATCAGTCCCTTTTCCTGAGAATTGCCGATCACCGAGCAGGTCAAGCCAAACCCTTCTTTAATGGTGATTTTTTTAGTTGTACCTACTTACTGAAGTAGAGCCTAGTTGATTCTTTTGCCCTCATGGCTTAGATCATAGTTTATCCTTTTTGAGATCATGCGACGTGGTAATCTTTCTTTAATGATATATAGTGGACCATAACATGGCTAATGCTTGCACTGGATGATCTTTGATGAGCTTCGTTGCACCATGGAGCCACCTTGCATCTTTGTATTCATTCAACTAAACTAACAGAAAACTTTATGACCAAAATAAATATTTGGTTACTGTAAATGGACATTTTAATATGATTTAACACCATCCTTTCTCAAGTTTATCGAGCGAATACAGAAAAAGAAAAAAAAGTAGAGGATTAAAGGCAAAAAGTCAATTAAAAAGCTCAATGGAAACACCAAGTTTTTTCAAAGCTTAAATGAGGCATATATTTACTATCACAATAATTGCACACTAAATGACAATTGTGGAGATCCCAACTTTGCTAAATAATTTAAGATAAGAAATGGATTTTCAAAGTATTTTTGTGTGTTTATGTGTGTGTGTGTGTAACATGATTATACGATGCCTTTCATTAACAAAAAATTTTTAGCTTCAAAAGAAAACTACGATGAAAGAAAATGTATTTCTTTAAGGCTATAAAATTGATCTTCATAATGTGTTTACTGGAAAATGTATGATTTACATATTTAACTTATTGACACATCATGAAGTAAGTGAATTATGGCATCTTCTAAGATAAAATAAATGAACTCCATAATTTGGAATGACTATATATATACAAACACACACAAGTACACACACACTCACACACAAGTAGGGCTGTCAAAAAAGCTCGTTGTTCGCGAACAGTTCGTGTTCGGTTCGTCAATGAGTTCGTGTTCGATTCGTTCGATAAGTAAATGAGACAAACGCGAACAAATTTTTTTCGTTCGGTTAGTTAAACTAACCAAACACGAACAGTGATGTGTTCGTTCGTGTTCGAATCGTTATTGTTTGAAATACAAAATAATATAAAATAATTATATATAAAAAATTTATTATATTTTAAAACATTAAATTTTATAAATTATAATATATAATAAAATAATAATAATAATATATTAATATACTATAGTAATAATATACTAATATAGATATTGTATATTTATATAATATAAGTTATATAATTAATATATAATATTATTTTTATAAATTAAAATTAGGGATGTCAAACTGGCTAGTCGTTCGTGAACAACTCGTGTCCGGTTCGTGTTCGGCTCGTTTGTTAAGAAACGAACACGAGCTTATTTCAAACAAACTAAATTTTAAACAAACCGAACACGAACACTAGCTTTGTTCGTTCGTGTTCGGTTCGTTTACACCCCTACACACAAGCACATGCCTAATAGTGTTGTGTTTAAGTCCACTCGCCTTTCATAGATTACACCTTAGTGGTTAAGCTCCAAAAACTCTTTTAATTAAATACCAAAGATTATTATTATTAAAAATATGATTTTTAGTATGAAAAAACACAAGAGTAGAGGAGCAAATGATCAAAGGTTAAAATAATGTTTGATGAATGATAATCTATGGGACATGAGCTAAAGTGATGTAGTGTGCCTAAGAGTATATCATATATTAGGCTTTAAAGTTTAGTCATTAAAACAATTATATCTATTATATACTAGGCACTATATTATTCTTTGATCGATAACTAAAGATGTAGGGATAACAATAATGAAAAATCCAACCAAACTAGCTAAAAATCATAAAAGGTGGTCGTTGAAACCAAGAATCCAAGGCAATGTTGTTGGCATTACATAATTGAAGGCTGTGGTAGGAGTGGATGCAATTATCCAAAAAATAGAGTTCAACACGATCTTTAACTTATTGGATATCTCTAGAATTGTCAAGTTAATAAAACACCCATATCGTAACAAGCAATCTCAATCATTATTGATAGTTCATATGGAGGAAGGAGAGAACATCAAGTTTTCATTGGGATGTAATCGTCTTTCAACCAAATTTAATTAGTAAGGTTAATGGTTATTGATATATCCAAAAAATCAGCTCAGTCAGACAAGAATATCTATTTAGACTAAAAGCTTTAAAAATCAAACTATTAATTACCAACACTCTAATTCAAATGTAGTGTCTTCATAAGTCGATCCAATGGCATAAAAAATGCTTTGATATGAGTCCAGGTGAGCACATTCATGCACTCAAGGCATAATAGGAAGCCTTAGGGCATATTTTGAGGAACCAAATGATTTTCAAATCCAACAAGCTTATATTCAAATCAAGCATCATGATGGTACAAATACAATAAGCCTAAGACCACTTAATTATGAATTTGATAAGGTACTTGATACTGACTAAAATATATAGTATTTTTAGACGCATTTTTATACCTATTTTGAGATATTGCGGTTTAATGGAAGGCAATTGTGTGTTTTTCTTTCAGGTACAAGTAAAAAAGATGAAAAATGCTAAAAGGAGTGAAAAAATGATCAAATTTGGAGCAAAAAGGTGAAAATTGTGCTAAGCAAAAGTGTTTTGGCGCCTAAGTGCCAGATCCAATGCTTAAGCGCCGGATAAACAGAGAAGACCGTGCCTAAGCGCCAGAGGCCCCACGCTTAAGCGCCTCTCTTAAGCGCCAAAGACAATTATTTGGTGGTTTTCTTCATTTGACTGAATTTTAAAGAGGTATTTGAGGCACATGTTGGCTAAAGAGAGTGGTTATGACCACTAGAAACGAAAATATAATTAAAAAACTTGTGAAAGGAGGCATCCTTTGAAGAATACATCAAATTTGGACACAACACATATTGAAGATTTATAAAAAAAGGAAGTTGAGACTTTTTGAAGTGTGATTGAAAGTTCTGAAAAGTGTTGGAAAGGGGGAGTTTTTGAGAGAGTATTGGAGAGATTTCAGGCTCCACACAGATTTACTTTATCCTTTATGTTTTTAGTTTTATTTTGAGAGTTAAGAGTGTTGTAAAAGAGAAGAAATTCAAAGGAATATGTGAATGGATTTGAGATAAGTTTTTATCTTTTGTTTTTAAATTACTTTTGGTTTTAATCGAGACTTCTTATTGGTTTGACAATGATTTCTACTTCAAAATTTACTTTTATCCTTCTTGTATTTAGTTTTATTTTGAGAGTTTAGAGTGTTGTAAAAGAGAAGAGATTCAAAGAAACTTCAAGAGTTTGGTAAAGGAAGTTGTGGAGAGTATTGATCTTTAATGTTAGAAGACGTGTTGATGATTTAAATCCACGAACTTTATTTACTTCTTGATTTGGTCTATCCAGATGTTAAAATTTGTTGTGAGAACATGTAAGAACCGGGCTGATATTGTCATTCAACAATTGGAAAGAATCACATGAGGTTGTATGAATGAGAATGTAGATCATGTGATTTAGTGCAAATAAATAGGGAAATATTCATAGAAGGGTGTAGAGTTAGAGGACTTTAAAGTGACAGGTTAAAACCCCCAACTTGGTTTATTATTTTAGGTTCTGATATGAAATGTTAGCCTCTAGATGGAGGGAATTGAGAGAACTCTAGAGTGAGATTCAGAACTATTCAATGTTCTTTATAGCATCTCTAGTAAGGGTAAAGAATATACTTGTTCCTATTTGACACAACACAATTTGCATACTATCATAACAGAATTCCTATGCTTATTACTGATTCATGATAAGGAGAAAGATATTTTCAAATTCAGTGCTTTTCTTTTACATAAACTCAAGTTATCTTTTTAAATTGTTATTGTTCTGTCAAAATATCAAAAATACCAAAAAGACTTGAATTTTAATACTATAAAAATATTTATAGTTTAAGTAATTGTCTTTTTTAAAATAAAAAGTTTGCTGTTCAATAGAGCATATTGCATAATTTCCCTGTGGATTTGATATTCATGTTTTAATTAAAAAGTCATATATTACTTGATAACGATATGTATACTTGCGTAGTATCCCAATATATATATAAATTGAAAAGTTAAATTCTTATTTTCTTCAGGATCAAGTTTTGACTCTGTTAAAAAGTAAGGAAATATAAGTGAAAATATAATCAGAGACATTGTTGCACTGTTGCATATAAACTGTCAGGATCAGTACTCAAATGCCCCTAAAGCATCATCCGATCAAGGGAAGCATTCTGGTTTATCTGATGGAGTGGTCTAGATTTTAGCAGTATTTACAAATGATTTCACTCACAAAATCTATAAATTGAATCCCATTCTCTTCATGATGGGGGTCTAAACCTAATGGAGAATACTAAAGGGAGCTCCAAACCTAGAGGGTTCGCAAGTTCTGCCACTGCCGAACCACCATCATCAGGCCACCTATACTGCTAGATTGTCATTGCTCGGCCACTTATCACTATCAAAGTATCATCGCCGTCTCTTGAACACCATTGCTTGACCACCTTCATCATCGTCGCTGGTTAGTTGTCATCTGGTTGTCGTCATTATCAAACCATCAATGTCTAGACACAACCATCCCCATTATCGGGTCACCATAGTTGAGTTGCCTACTACATTAGACCACTGTTGTCCAACCATCTTCTTAGCCACAATTGAAACACAAGCACATCATCATGACTTGGGACACCAATTTTGCCATTGCTAGACCATAACAATCAGGCCACCACAGTCACCGGATCATTACTGCCCGACCACCACCATTGCTGCCGTTGGACCACTGTCATCTAGTCACTTCATCCCCAGACCACAGTTACCCATCCACCACCATTTTATGTTCGTCACTATGGCTGGGCCACCCTTTCATTATTTTTGGACAACTGCCATAACAATGCTGCCCGACCACTAGCGTCATCACCACTGAACCATCCCCATCAGACTACCACCACCAACAATGATGACATTATATTTTTTGGCACACAAACTCAACCAACTGTTTTCCTTTACAACAATGGAGTCACAACCTCTTCCCCAGCATGTTCTATCACTTTCTTAGTGAACGTCACGTCGATAACTCCCACCTATATAATATTGCTTCATAGTATTCAAGGGTCAGTAAAGTCTTGTAACCATTAGAAGCATAGCAAACTTAGTTCAGTTGAGCCAAGCCTTGTGATTTTTACCATTTTGGAATTTTCACTTAAAAGCTCTTGTTATTATCTCTGTCAACCTTTATTTATCTTTGTGGATGTCGGATCTTCACACAACACTTATACATTAATATATTACTCTAGCGACGTGAATTTACCAACACACAACAATTACAATTGAGATCAATAGAACTATGTGAATGGATGATATTCTATAAAAAAAAGGATGATTGTTATGAGACTAGAGTTCTCTTAGGGAGTGTTTGCATCAATAATTGATGAGACAAGGAGGGTGAAACTTTGGATTGTCTTAATTTACTAATAAAATCTTATGGAAATTTTAAGATAAAATAAAGGTGAAAGAGAAGAGGAAGAGATAAATAAATAAAGTACACAATAATTCAAGTGGTTTCAAATTGTAGGCCTACATCTATAATACGAAAAAGAGAGAAAATTATCATAGAACTTGGAAGACATGAGAACTATCAACTTTGTATAATGTATTTTAATTATCAAGCCTTTTTTAATTTAATAAGTAGTACAAATTTTTAATGATTAATACATATAGTCTACACAGGAAGCATATGTGGCGCGTCATGAGTGGTGTGGCTAGGTAAAACAACAATATTGATATAATCAATATGGGGAACTTAATTTATGTCTCGTCAAAACATTGATGTGGTAGGGGACATGACCTGAGTATCAAATTTGAGTGTTTGTTGTTGGTTGATGGCCAATTAGATGGAGATTAATAGTTGTAGACCATATAACAACATGAATAATTGTGGCCAGCTTGCCAAGCAATCATGGCTAACATTGCAAAAAGGTTGAAATGGAGTGGAAGAATATCCTTTGATGTAGTGGTTATGTTGCACAAGAAGTAGCCACATTGCATTTTCAAAATTTTGAAGCAAGACAACAATGATTGTCGACATGCTAAATATGAAATATGCGATCTCTAGTGAATGTGTTGGTTTTATTTTAATAGGCTTGGAGCTGATCCTAATGGTAAATTAGGGTTGGTGAAATTGATAAAAAAACATAAAGTTGGGTGGCCCACTCTAGGCAAAGACAAAATGATTGGGTGGATAAAAAAGTCTTACAAAATAAAATTGAAATATAATAATACTTGAACGGAATTGCATTCATACTATTATGACTTGAGTTATATATAGTCCAAAAAATGGACTAATATTATGTTGCACATTTCTTTTTGTATCACTATAGAGAGTGTCACATGGAACTCTGCTCCAAGAAATACTCCAAATGAACATTCAAAAGTTTTTTGAATAATAAGACTCACTAATTAATTAATTAATTAAAAAAATATATAAAACATAATTATCTCATAATAAGAAGCCAAACAAAGACAAAAGAGATGCCTCAAGGATTCATGTGAAGAAGGACAAAACATTTATTCCTAGATATACAAATCCATCCCATAACAAGTAATATTGTAAGAGAAATAAGTAGACATATGATGCTAATATTCATTATTATTGGTGTTAAATTGAAAAAAACAACTAAACATAAAATGAGAGCTTAAAAATCACTCATAAAAGTAGGGATGTCAAAACAATTCGTTGTTTGTGAACAGCTCGTGTTTGACTCGTTGAAAAGCTCGTGTTCAGCTCGTTCGCTAAGTTTACGAGTTGAACATTAATAAAGATTTGTTCGTTTCTCTTCGGGTGTGTTTGAGACAGCTTATATGTTTCAGGATAAACAACTTATCTTAAAACGCGGCCCGTGGGATTCGACCCGCGGCCTGCGTTTAGTGCAAAAATAGAACCGCGTTTTCGGATAAGCGAGCAAAACACGCGACCAAATTGGTACCGCGGCGTTTTCAAAAATGGCCCTGTAGTTATAATCTGTCTCAAACGGGCCCTTCGTCTCATTTTGGCTCGAAATTCTGCTCATCAATTGTATATATAGACATATTGATGAGTAATATTTTTTAAAAAAATTAATTGATTACAAGGCGACAAAGATTTATAATCAATTAAAACTATTAATTTAAAAAATAGAATAAAAATTATTGAATTAGATTAAAATGATGTTTTAATATAAAAAATAATTTTTAAATATTGCCCCCATCCTTATCATCTTATGACTACATGATTATGATTGTTAAAACAACTCTTTGTTCGTGAACAGCTCGTGTTCGGCTCCGTTAGCAAAACAGACGAACACGGAAACCGAACACGAACACACTTTTTGAGCTCAAAATATGAACGAGCCAAACACGAGTTGAGCCTGAGCTCGCTCGTGTTGGGCTCTATCACACCCCTACATATAAGACCATCAAAAGTGTGAAAATAGTTAAGTGGACTAGAGTTCCTCTCTCATTGTAATTTGAAAATTTTGAATTATAGCACACTAACAAATACTATAATTACTAATTTTGCACTTATAATCTCAATATTTGCAAAAGAAATTGACATACCGCCCAATTCCCATGTATTAACATAGCCATCATCTAAAATTCAATTTTTACCTATATGTTGATAGATAGAAATTGGGTGAAAGCTCGTTGTTCGCGAACATTTTGTGTTCGGTTCGTCAATGAGTTCGTGTTCGATTCGTTCGATAAGTGAACGAGACGAACATGAACAAATTTTTTTCGTTCGGTTAGTTAAACGAACCAAACACGAACAGTGATGCGTTCGCTCGTGTTCGAATCGTTATTGTTTGAAATATAAAATAATTATATATAAAAAATTTATGATATTTTAAAAAATTAAATTTTATAAATTATAATATATAATA
>NW_018222628.1:14057-15323 GCF_001263595.1 Phalaenopsis equestris
TGTTAAAAGAAAATCTCAATTGGAGGGGCTCTTATTTTTAAAATGTCTTCAAAATTATGTGAAAATTATTTTAAATTTTAAATTCTAATATTTAAATAAAGTTAATTATATAAAGGCTAAGAGCAAAATCTTATCCCCTCTTTACAATTATTTGACATGGGTGATAAATTTGACATTAACTCAAATTCACAAGGAGTCCACATCATTATCAAATATACTATTACATTCACACTTCAAATAATGCCATGCTAATAAGGATAAGACTTGTTCTTTGTTTGAATGATTTAGCCAGTTGGCTTCACAAATGAGGTAGTTACAATTAAAACTCTTTGATTGTAGTATGTATATTCCTTAATGACTTCCTAACCTTTTCAGCTTTGAACAATAGGGTATATTTGATAGAGCACAAATCCCCCCATTATAAGCTAAGGTTGACTTGAATTTATTTCCTTAGATAAACATTAGTTTCAAGTTTATTAGATTGTCTTGAACAAGACAACACACAATTGCTGATAAGAATCTTTCGGTCAAGTTTAAGTAGACAAAAAATCATGACAATCCGGAATGACAAAACTATGAGATCTTGATCGAGTTTTTCAATACTTCCCCTATCATTAATTCTAAGCGCATAGTGATAAATTTTGTAACCTAAAGCGTATAGAAATTGGGGGGATTTGTATGTGATATTTTCATATTAAGTATGTGATAAATTTTCATATTACTTGAGTTTTTCAATACTTCCCCTATCATTCTAAGCTACATACTTAATATGAAAATATCTTTCTTCTTATCATGAATCAGTAATAAGTATAAAAATTCTGTAGTGGAAGTATGCAAATTGTGTTGTGCCAAATAGGAGCAATAATATTATTTACTCTTACTAGAGATGCTATAAAGAAGATTGGCTAATTTAAAGTTTGAATAGTTATGAAGACCGGCTAGGCAGGAAAGATACTAGCTCTCACTCTAGAGTTCCATCGATTCCCTCCACCTGGGGCTAATATTCTCGTATCAGAACCTAAAACAATAAAACAAGTTAGGGGTTTTAATCTGTCACTTTAAAGTCCTCTAACTCTACACCATCAATGAATATTTCCCTATTTATTTTCACTTAATCATATGAATGACAACGACTTTTTATATGCCTAAAAATACAAGAATTTGACACTACTACTAGAAGATTTAAACCCTCGACAACGGCGATAAAAACTTGATGCAACTTTTAATATTTAAGAATTTATGAATCCATATTTATATATTTATAAT
>NW_018222629.1:0-3377 GCF_001263595.1 Phalaenopsis equestris
AAATTTTATTAAAATTAATATTAGTTAATTAATAATTAAATTATATTTTTATTCAACTCTCATGTCTTTGTGTTCGCTATCTTAGTAGTCTCTATAAGTTTATCACATATTTATGTTTGTCGCTTTTAAAAAAAAATCAACTGCAAACTATTACACAAATGATAATAATGTAAGGTTAGTTAGATTTACATATTCTTCTAATATTGTTGACAAATGACATGCACAAATAGGCGATGATGTGAACATACAACATATATAGATAGGTGATGATGTGAGTGTGTCGTATATGGAAATAAATAAATCATGTAGTATCATGTAGACAAGTGTTATAGATAATGGCGACTTCATGATTATCTTATAAAAAAAATGTTAGTTAGAGATTATAATCCCAACTTTATAATTACGAAGTCAATTGGGGATTGTTGAGAAATTAGGGCGAAGAAAAACAAAAATCGACACAAATCCAGAAGAACAAAAAGATTTAACGAGTTCGGCAAAGATGCCTACGTCATCGGGAGCAGAGCGACGAATTCGTTTCAATATTCAGAAAATGGTTACAAAATTTTGGATAGCACATAGAGTTACATACCTAGAAAATCCTGGAGTACAAGATGTAATTACCAAATTACCCATGTACCTCACTCCCAACCCACATAAGGAAACTCCCCTGATTTGGACAGAATCTTCCGCTCCTCTCCAGAATCTGTCACTTTATGATATATGAGTCATATCTAACAAATATCCACCTTGACGAATATCTAGCCACTTAATACGTCATGGAGTTTCTTACATACCATAAGTGGGTTGGGCCACCATGCTTCTCTAGCAACTGCAGACATTCAACAAGTCCAAGCAATGCAAGAACTTGTTGATAGTAACTGGCTTGGTCAACATATTAGTTGCATTTTCATCAGTATAAATCTTCTGCAACAGTATCTCACCAGAAGCAATCAATTCTCTGATCTTGTGATACCTGACATCAATATGCTTGGTTCTCACCTGGTACTTAGCCAGATAAATAGCACTCTAACTATCACAATGCGACTGAACTTCACCTTGCTCAACGCCCAGTTCTTTTACTAGCCCAGCAAGCCATAATGCTTCTCTTGCTCTTGCTGCTTCAGCTACTGTCATTGACTCAACTTCAGTTGTAGATAATGCCACAATAGACTGAATTGTTGATTTCCAACATATAGACCCTCCACCAAGAGTAAATCACCAGCATATTCATACCCAGTTGTAGACCTTATGCCCAGTTGTATACATACCCAGTTGTATACATACCAGTAAAACACATACCCAGTTGTAGACCTTATGTCATCTAAATCACCAGCATATTCAAAATCAACGTACCCCACAACTGAAGGATCATCTTGTTGAATGTTAAAAATGATTCCATGTCCTACAGTACCCTTTAGATACCTGAAAATCCACTTGACTGCGTCCCAATGTCGCCTTCCAGGTTTAGCCATGTATTTGTAGACTTGACTAACAACTTGAGCCAAATCAGGACGAGTACATATCATTGCATACATCAAGCAGCCAACTGCACTAGCATATGAAACATTTGTCATATCTTCGATTTCTGCATCTATCTCAGGACACTGTTCTGAAGAAAGCTTAAAATGATTTGCCAAAGGAGTGCTTACAGACTTTGCTTTGCTCATCTCAAACATGTCCATCACTTTCTCAACATACTCGTTGAGATAAACATAATCGTCTGGAGCCTCTGTCTTGATGAATCTTCATTCCAAGAATCTTCTTTGTAGGACCCGAGTCTTTCATGTCAAGTTTTTGGCTCAATAAAGCTTTCAAATCACAGACATCATTCATATTCTTTGCAACAATCAGTATATCATCAACATACAGTAGCATAAAAGTAATAGAACCATCATCAAAGCTCTTCACATAAGCACAAAAATCATATTCACATCTCTTGTAGTTAATCTGAATCATGTAGGAGTCAAATCGCTTGTACCATTGTCTTGGAGTCTGTTTTAACCCATACAATGATTTCTTTAACCTGCAAACTAGATACTCTTCTCCAGGTTGAGTGACCCCTTTCTGGCTGCTCCATGTAAATTTGCTCCTCCAGATCACCATGCAAGAAAGCAATTTTAACATTCATTTGCTCCAAATGCAAATCCCAAATGACTACTAATGCAAGCACTGCCCTGATTAAAGTATGTCTGACCACAGAAGAAAAAATTTCATCATAATATATTACCTTATGCTGTGAAAATCTCTTTGCTATCAGTTGAGCCTTGAACTTTTTCCCTTCTTTTTCTCATACTGTTGGTTTCCTTTTGTACACCCACTTGCACCCAATAGCCGTCTTTCCCTCAGGAAGCTGAACTAGCTCTCATGTGTGATTTTTCTGTAAAGACTCCATCTCCTCAATCATTGCACTTATCAATCTCTCTTTCTCCTGACTGCTGATAACTCCTTAAAAAGTAGCTGGATCATTGCTGTTGATGAGAAGTGCACAAGAGACAAAGTCTTCATAACCCAATCTGCTATGAGGTCTTATATTGATGCGTCTCTTCCTGTCTCTAGCTAGATTATAATTTTACAGATCATCTGGAATGGAATCAACAGGTGTTGGATTTGAACCTTCAACTCTCTTAGTTGTTTTTAGATGTTGTTCTATATCCATATGCACTGCATTTGAACTGGAACTATTCTCTTGCACCTTGTCTTGATTTTGCTGTAACATAAATTGTTCATCAAAAACTGCATTTTCTGCTGATCACCATCTTCTTTGCAATCAGATCTCAAAACTTGTATCCTTTCACACCTTTCTTATAACCCAGAAAGATGCACTTCTTGAATTTTGCATCAAGTTTTTATCTTTCATCTCCAGGTACATGCACGTAAGCAAGACAACCAAAAATCCTTAAATGATTGAAATTAACTGAGATAACCAAAAATCCTTAAATGATTGAAATTAACTGGATTACATGTCCATGCCTATTCTACAGTCTTGCCACCCAACAATACCCGAGGTGATCTATTGATGAGATAACATACCATATTCACAGTTTTTGCCTAGTAGAAACTCTTAGAAAGCCTTGTATTCAGTCTCAAGCATCTTGCCTTTCATTTAAGAACTTATTCATCCTTTCTACCACAACATTCTACTGGGTGTCTTGTGCACTGAAAAATGCCTCTGAATTTCATGCTCCTCACATAACATCTGAAACTGTGAATCTGTGTACTCCGTGTCATTATCAGATCTCAAATACTTGATCTTTATGTCAGTTTGGCCAGTTTGGTTCTCCACCTTAGCTTTCCACAGCCTCCACCTCAGCTTTCCACAGCTTGATTCAGAGAAGGCTTCAGATTTTTGTATCAAAAAATACACCCAAACTTTTATG
>NW_018222630.1:0-2193 GCF_001263595.1 Phalaenopsis equestris
AAAGTAAATTTATGAAAATTAAAACTAAGATGTTGGGCCTACCGGAAAACATTCAGAACTACCACTCAATGTACACCCTACGCACTTGTGCACAGGTCTGAGACCATACTACCGTTAGAAGTTCATACACCGTCTCTCAGAGTCGCCATTGCCAATCAAATCACAACAAAATAAAGTGTAAAGCTCATAACCTAAGAATTAGAAAGTCTCGAGGGAAAACGACTACAAGCACAACAACATTTGGAGCTCTATTAAGCAAGGATGGTGCAGGCTCATGACAAATTGTTCCGCCCGAGGGCATTCAAAGTTGGTAACCTCATTATCTTTCTCAAAAAACCTATTCTTGCACACCACAAGATAGGTGGAAAATTTGAACCAAATTTAGAGGGATAATTTATCATAGAGAAGGTCTATTTAGGAGGAGCCTACCAGCTAGTGGATTTTCGAGACGAAAGACCAACTGCCGGTTACCTACTGCCGGTTAATGGCTGCTACTTAGAGACATATTATCCAATGTGACGTTGCTTGAAACCAACTTGTAGAAATTTTGATTGTTTTTGGGTTATTTATTTGGCCAAGCTTCTATGACAGGGTCCAAAAATTTATAATAAAATTAACCTCAATAAAGTGGTATTTTGGAATTTGTTCACTTTAATCTTCTCCTTTTATCTCTAATTTTGAAATTCCATTAAATTAAAATAAATTAAATAACAAATTTTGCACATGTACAAATTAAACTTTTTGTGTATTGAATGTTACGTTTTTGTTGTTGTTCATGTTGAATTTCAGCACACTGATATTTTTTTGTCTTTTACAGAAAAACGTCGGGACAAAATTGATTTTCACCTTTAAAGACAGCTTGAATCTAACACTAAACAAAGAAAGAGCAGCTCAAGGTGGCATCGTAGACTTTGACTAAGACTTCAATCAGGTCAACATAAACTATGAGGGTCCCTGATGGACATAGTTAGCCACCAAGAGAAAGAAGGATTACCATCACTGCTAAGGATCGGTACTAAAGAAGACTCTTCGCCGAAGAGGAAGAAAGTGATGGTGCAAAAAAAACTAATGGAAGGAACTCGTCGTTTGACATCCATGATAACCACATCAACGGGGAATTTAATTGGTGCTGATGAAGAAAGGGTGTTAGATGCACCACTAAGAAGAACACAGTGCTGAAATCCTAATCGCCGCAAGCACAAAGCTTTTCTATGTGAGGAAAAGACACACATGACGGAGGCAAAAAATGCTTTCACCCCGATTCCTGAGGGGAAAATTTATGATCCTTGCATGAGAGAGACTTCTACTAGCCCGCCTACTACGGAGGACAAGTTTGAGTTTCCTGCAGTGCAGAGACTTCCAGCAGTACTAGATGAACTTTATAGGGGTTGCCCAATGTTGAGGTTCCCGACAAGCATTTTTAGGAGCAGCATTCTTAGAATCCCCAACATGCAGTGTTCTCCATTTAGATCAGACTCAGCTAAGCACTTCATTACAGGGGTACGAAACCGGATAGTGTCTGTGACATTCATAAGAATGGAAGAATGGACGACAGTAAAGTACCGTATGGGTTCCGACTGTATCTAGAGTTAGAGGAGTTGCGTCTTTATACACCAAAAATATATGCATTTTTAGACCCATATTTTATACTCATTTTTGGTGATATTGCACTTTAATAGAAGGTATTTTTTATGTTTTATTGTAGGTTGTTAATTTTTAGGACTTGAAACAAAAATGAAGCAAAAAGGATGAAATTTGGAGTCAAAATGAAGATTTAAAACAAATTTCAACGTTAACGGTGCTGTTTTACAGAGAGTATGGATAAAATTAGATGACCACTCATATCGACAACACCAGTGTCGGTGCAGACCCAGATTTTAGAATATTTGACAAATTTGGATGCTTTTTAAGGAGTTTTCGGATGCACCTATTGGAGAACCAACCTTAGGCTCTATTTAGAGCCAAAATTGATAAGAAAAGACTCTCTTCACACTCCTCCACTTGTTCTTGGCCCCCCTTTGTATCTCTTCGACTCCTCCTTGCCACTTTATATCATTCCACGCCATCAATCATTTATTTTTTTTAAAGTTTTGAATTTTTGTGCCGAGTTTAAGTGTAAATTACTCTCTAAGAAGGGTTGGAGAGGGAGAGAAGTGAGAGATTTTTTCTTCCTACATTTCTTAAGAGAGGCTA
>NW_018222630.1:2562-12217 GCF_001263595.1 Phalaenopsis equestris
TAGTGTTTAAAAACTAAAGCGAGAGTTAGCCTTCAGGGGAAGGAAAGTGGGAGCTCTGAGTGGGAGCCAGTATCCTCTTAGCCTAGCCACGGATTTAGGGACTAAACCTAATATTAGCCAATGATTTTCTATAACATTAAATCAGGGTAGAGAATTAAAATTGCTCCTATTTGGTACAATACAAATTTAACCAATTTATCTCATCTCATTTCACCAAAAAGTCATTGTAGTGGGAAAGATGCTTTTTCATATCAAAAACTTCATCACATAAACATAGTGTAATAGTTACTATTTTAAACTTTGCATTAAAATTTTGCTAGTAGTTAAAAATTTAGTTTTGCTAGTATCTCAAACATTCAAAATTAGTGATAGTAATTTTGTTTTATTTATGTGAATTTCCTAGTCAATTTATCATTTCAAATTTAAACCTTCCTCGTGGGATCTATATTTGGGACTTAAATAGAAAGTCTTATATTACTAGATAACGATACGTATACTTGCGCAGAATCCTGACATTAAGTGGTTAATGTTATTCTTCATAAAATACAACCTCAAATTTTTGGCACCATTGTAAAGTGGAGTCAACTTTATAAATTTTACACTACTATATTTTCTTTGAGATCAAGTTTTTGGCGTCGTTGCCGGGGAAGGTAACGATAAATTAAATAGGTTTGTTAAATTATGAATTTTAGAGACAAAATACAAAATATTAATAAAAGAATATAAAATCAAAAATCAAAAAAATATATAACTATATATTTAAGAGTGTCTAATGATGCTGTTGGCTTAGACTTTTTCCTTTTTCATTAAGGGATAAAGCTAAAGCTTAGTTAAATTCATTAGCACCTAGATCTATCAGAACTTGGGGAGAACTATCATAAAAATTCTTGATTAAATATTTTCCACCCTCGAAAACTGCTAAGTTTAGAAATGATATTACATCTCTTTGTCAGTTTGAAAGGGAATCAATATGTGAAGCCTGGGAAAGATTTAAGGATCTCCTTAGAAAATGTCCACACCATGCTTTATCAAGTTGGTTAATAATTCAAACTTTTTTCAATTGATTATTAGGAGCATTTAGATCTATTATAGATGCTGTTGTAGGTGAATCATTAATGTCAAATCCTTTTGATTAAGTCCTTTTGATGAAGCACACACTTTAATAGATGAAATGACTACTAACAATTTTCAATGGCTCTCTGAACGAGTAAATCCTAAGAGAGTAGCTAGTATTCATGACTCTGATGTAGTGTCTATTTTAGCATCTCAAATTACTACTATATCAAAAAAGATTGATCAAATTGGAGTAAACTATTCTCAAATAGCACCAGTATTAGAGGAGAATTTGCTAGGACAGATAATTAATACTCAATCATCTTATGAAACTTTTAATTCTATAAATAATTGAAAATAGAAATCCTTATTCTAACTATTATCCCTGGATGGAAAAATCACCCTAATTTTAGTTGGAATAATTATAACAATTTGGTGAATCCCTCAAGAAATTTAAACAACCAAGGAAATCCTAATTATTGACCTTATTATCCTCCTAGATTTAACTCTAACCCTAACCCACAAGTTAAAGAAAAGAAGTTGACGATGGAAGAAGTAATGTTGAATATGGGAAATCAAATACATAATCAAGGGGATGCTATTAGAAATATTGAAAATCAATTAGGAAATATTCCTACTGTACTTAGTAACAGACCTTCAGGAAATCTTTCGAGCACTGTGGAAGTTAATCCCAAAGATCAAAATAAGGAGAAAATTAAAGCTATTCAATTACAAAGTGGAAAAGAAGTTGAAACAAGAATCCAAAGAGAAATTGAAGTTGATGAGGAGAAGGAAGAGATGGAAAGTGACCATAATAAAAATGAACAAACGCAAGTTCCCTCAGAAAAACCATTACCTTTGTTTCCTCAATGATTAAAGCAGAAGAATAAAGACAAACAATTTACAAAATTTTTTGAAATCCTTTAAAATTTAACGATAAAAATTCGTTTCATTGAGGCTTTAGAACAAATATAAAGTTATGTGAAATTTATGAAAGATATATTGAACAAAAAAAGAAATTTTGCAGATCATGATACCGTTGCACTTAGTTAAGAGTGTAGCACTTTTATTCAGAAAAAGCTTTTTGAAAAGTTAAAAGATCCTGGTAGTTTTATTATACCTTGTGCAATTGGTGAAAAGTTTTATGGAAAAGCCTTATGATATGTAGGAGCAAGTATCAATCTTATGTCTCTATTAATTTTTAAATATTTAGATTTAGGAGAGATTTCCCCTACTACTGTAACTCTTAAGTTAGTTGATCGATCAAAAACCTATCCTAAAGGAGTTATAGAAGATGTATTAGTAAAAGTAGATAAATTTATCTTTTCTGTAAACTTTATAGTATTAGATATGGAGGAAGATAAAAAGATTCCTATTATTTTAGGGAGACCATTTCTTGCAATAGGGAGAGCTGTGATAGATGTGAAAAAAGGAGAGTTAATAATGAGAGTTAATGATCAAGAAGTAACATTTAATATTGTAAAAGCTATGAAATATACTGCAATGGAAAAATATAATGAATGTTTTAGGATAGAAGTGATTGATTATCTAAGTAATGAGTAATTTAAGAAAGAGTTTTAAGCAAAATTAAGGCAAGAAGAATTTAGTGAGAATGAGAATGAAATAAAAGAAAAAAAAAATAGATTATATTCATGACAAATTTGAAACTTTAGATTTATTGGAAAAAAGATAATAAAAATCTTATTCCTTCAAGTATTAAACCACCTAAACTTGAACAGAAAGTATTACCTGCCCTTTTAAAATTTGTGTTTTTAGGAGATTCATCTACCTTATTTGTTACTGTATCTTCTGAGTTAACTGAAATTCAAGAACAAAAATTAATAGAAATGTTGAAAAGATATAAAAAGGTATTTGGATGGACTTTACTAGATATTGAAGGAATTTGTCCTTCAATTTATATTCACAGAATTCTATTAGATGATCAATACGAACCTAAGGCTGATCATCATAAAAGATTAAACCCAATAATGAAAGAAGTTGTTTAAAAAGAAATCTTAAAATGGTTAGATGTTAGAATTATATATCCTAATTCAAATAGTGCTTGGGTGAGTCCAATTCACTGTGTTCCAAAGAAAGGAGGAGTAATTGTTGAAGTAAACGAGAAAAATGAATTAATTCTAATAAGACAAGTTACTGGTTGGAGAATTTGTATATACTATAGAAAATTAAATCTGGCCACCAGGAAAGATCATTTTCCTTTACCCTTTTTAGACCAAATGTTGGATAGACTGGCTGGAAACAAATATTACTACTTTTTAGATGGATATACCGGTTATCATAAAATTCTAATTATTCCTAAGGATTAAGAGAAGACAGCATTTACAAGCTCTTATAGAACATTTGCTTTTCATAGAATGTCTTTCGGACAATGCAATGCAACTGTAATATTTCAAAGATGTATGACGTCAATATTTAGTAATTTGATTGAACATGGAATGAAAGTATTTATGGAAGATTTCTCTATGTTCAGGACTTCATTTGAATTATTTTAATATAATTTAAAAAAATTTCTGGAATAATGTGAAAAAATCAACCTAGTACTAAATTGGGAAAAATGTCAATTTATGGTTGCAGAAGGAATTGTACTTGGGCATAAAATTTCTGAAAATGGTATTGAAGCAGACCCTGTAAAAGTTCAAGTTATTAAAAAATTACCAGCAGCAACTACGGTTAGAGGGGTAAGAAGTTTTTTTGGACATGCTGGTTTCTACAGGCGTTACATAAAAAAATTCAAAAACAACTAAGCCATTCTGCCAACCTTTAGAAAATGATACAAATTTTGATATTAATGAGGAATGCATAAAAGAATTTGAATTATTGAAATAAAAAATAATCACTGCACCTATAATAGTCCCACCTCATTGGGATAAATCATTTGAAATAATGTGCAATGTTAGTGATTATGTTATTGGAGCTCTTCAGGACAAAGACACAACAAAGTTATCAAAATAATATATTATGCTAGTAAAACTCTAAATGATGCTCAAATCAATTACACTACTACTGAAAGAGAGTTATTAACTATTGTATATGCCATTGTTAAACTTAGACCTTAATTGATTGGAACTAATTGTATAGTACATAGAGATTATTCTGCTATCAAATACTTGACGCAAACAAAAGGATGTTAAACCAAGATTGATTAGATAGATACTTCTATTGCAAGAGTTTAATTTTATTGTAGTTGATAGAAAGGGAAATGATAATCAAATAGCTGATCATTTATCTATACTAGAAAAAGAAATATTAACTAATTTTATAAATGAAATTTAAGAAAATTTCCCTGATGAACAATTATATAATATTAATGAAATAAATACACTATGGTGTGCGGATATAGTAAATTATATCGTAAGTGATATTATACCACCAGATATTAAGAATCAACAATTAAAGAAAATTATATATGATTCAAAATTCTATTTTTTGGATGACCCTATATTTATATGAATAATATAAAGACCTAATTATTAGAAGGTGTATGCCTTATGAAGAAACTCAATAAATAATTGAAAGATGTCATGATTCTGAATTTAGAGGATATTTTGAAACAAATAGAACTGCATATAAAATTTTACAAGCTGGATTTTTTTTGGCCTACTCTTAATAGAGATGTTCATGAATATATTAAAACATGCGATAGCTGCAATGGAAAAATATAATGAATGTTTTAGGATAGAAGTGATTGATTATCTAAGTAATGAGCAATATAAGAAAGTGTTTAAGTAATTTAAGAAAGAGTTTTAAGCAAAAATAAGGCAAGAAGAATTTAGTGAGAATGAGAATGAAATAAAAGAAAAAAAATTTAGATTATATTCATGACAAATTTGAAACTTTAGATTTATTGGAAAAAGATAATAAAATAATAAAAATCTTATTCATAATAAAAATCTTATTCCTTCAAGTATTAAACCCCCTAAACTTGAACAGAAAGTATTACTTGCCCTTTTGAAATATGTGTTTTTAGGAGATTCGTCTACCTTATTTGTTATTATATCTTCTGATTTAACTGAAATTCAAGAACAGAAGTTGATATAAATGTTAAAAAAAGTATAAAAAGTCTTTTGGATGGACTTTAGAAGATATTAAGACTTTACTAGATATTAAAGGAATTTGTCCTTCAATAAGACAAGTTACTGGTTGGAGAATTTGTATATACTATAGAAAATTAAATCTGGCCACCAGGAAAGATCATTTTCCTTTACCCTTTTTAGACCAAATGTTGGATAGACTGGCTGGAAACAAATATTACTACTTTTTAGATGGATATACCGGTTATCATTAAATTCTTTCCTAAGGATTAAGAGAAGACAACACTTACAAGCTCTTATAGAACATTTGCTTTTCATAGAATGCCTTTCGGACAATGCAATGCAACTGTGATATTTCAAAGATGTATGACGTCAATATTTAGTAATTTGATTGAACATGGAATGGAAGTATTTATGGATGATTTCTCTTTATGGATAATTTCTCTGTATTTGTGACTTCATTTGAATTATTTTAATATAATTTAAAAAAATTTCTGGAATTATGTGAAAAAATCAACCTAGTACTAAATTGGGAAAAATGTCATTTTATGGTTGTAGAAGGAATTGTACTTGAGCATAAAATTTCTTAAAATGGTATGGAAGTAGATCCTGTAAAAGTTCAAGTTATTAAAAAATTACCACCAGCAACTACGGTTAGAGGGTTAAGAAGTTTTTTTGGACATGTTGGTTTCTACAGACGTTACATAAAAAAATTTTTCAAAAACAACTAAGCCATTCTGCCAACCTTTAGAAAATGATACAAATTTTGATATTAATGAGGAATGCATAAAAGAATTTGAATTATTGAAATAAAAAATAATCACTGCACCTATAATAGTCCCACTTAATTGGGAGAAACCATTTGAAATAATGTGCAATATTAGTGATTATGTTATTGGAGCTCTTTTAGGACAAAGACACAACAAAGTTATCAAAATAATATATTATGCTAGTAAAACTCTAAATGATGCTCAAATCAATTACACTACTACTGAAAGAGAGTTATTAACTATTGTATATGCCATTGTTAAACTTAGACCTTAATTGATTGGAACTAATTGTATAGTACATAGAGATTATTCTGCTATCAAATACTTGACGCAAAAAAAGGATGTTAAACCAAGATTGATTAGATAGATACTTCTATTGCAAGAGTTTAATTTTATTGTAGTTGATAGAAAGGGAAATGATAATCAAATAGCTGATCATTTGTCTATACTAGAAAAAGAAATATTAACTAATTTTATAAATGAAATTTAAGAAAATTTTCCTGATGAACAATTATATAATATTAATGAAATAAATACACTGTGGTGTGCGGATATAGTAAATTATATCGTAAGTGATATTATACCACCAGATATTAAGAATCAACAATTAAAGAAAATTATATATGATTCAAAATTCTATTTTTTGGATGACCCTATATTTATATGAATAATATAAAGACCTAATTATTAGAAGGTGTATGCCTTATGAAGAAACTCAATAAATAATTGAAAGATGTCATGATTCTGAATTTAGAGGATATTTTGAAACAAATAGAACTGCATATAAAATTTTACAAGCTGGATTTTTTTTGGCCTACTCTTAATAGAGATGTTAATGAATATATTAAAACATGCGATAGATGTCGACGAGTAGGAAATATTTCTAGATAAAATGAAATGCCTCTAAATTACACATTGGAAATTGAAATTTTTGATGTTTTATGGGACCATTTATGCCTTCATTTGGAAACTTATATGTATTACTTGTTGTTGATTATATGTCCAAATGGATTGAAGTTGTTGTTGTACCTAAATGTGATGCTTAGAGTGTTTCTAAGTTTTTAAATAAAAATTTTTTTATAAGATATGAAATGTCGAGAGTAGTTATTATTGATGGAGGATCCCGTTTTAGGAATAAGAGAATCAAGCAATTGATAAAAAATTGCTATTATGCATAGATTCTCTACTGCTTATCATCCTCAGACCAACGATCTACCATAAATATCAAATCGTGAAATAAAATAATTTTTAGAAAAAGCTATAAATCCTTATAAATTGGATTGGTCTGCTAGATTAGATACTGCATTATGGGCATACATAATTGCTTATAAGACTCATATAGGAATGCCCCCATATAAACTTATTTTTGGAAAAGGATGCCACTTACGAGTAGAATTGGAGCATAAAGCATTTTGGACTATTAAGGAATTTAATTTTAATCTAAAAGATAATGGTGAGAAAAGTTTATTGCAACTCAATGAACTTGAGGAGATTAGAAATTAAGCACATGATAATGCAAAAATTTATAAAGAGAAAATAAAAATATGACATGATCAGAAGATTATTAAGAAGAAGTTTAAAACTGGACAAAAAGTTTTATTATATAATACAAGATTGAGATTATTCCCAAAAAAATTGAAATCTAGACAGTTAGGACCATTTAAAGTGATTAAATTTTATCATTATGGAATTGTTGTTATTATTTTGATGTTAAGTCATCCTGATTAAACAATGGTACGTCAGGCTGACGACGTTAAACCAAGTGATTTGTGGGAGGCAACCCATATATAAATTTATATATCTATATATTAATATTTTGTTTAATAAGTGTTTTCTAGAAGTAATAATATTTTTGAGTCCTACACAATTTTATATATCATACATTAAGACAAATATTGGTATTGGAAGAAAATTTGGAATTGAATTGAATAAAAAAAATAAAAGATGCAATTTTGGCCTCTGGCGCCGACGGTACCAGAATGAGCACCGACGGCGCCTGTCTATATAGACCATGGCGCCGACAGCGCCATCAAGAGCACCGATGGCATCTCGAGCACTTTCGCGCATTTAGTGCGAATGTGACAGATTTTGGCAGGATTTCGCTCCTAAATAACCGCCGAGAGGTTTTTAAAGGCCTAAAAACTTCCTTGGACGACCAAAAACTTCCTAATTTTGACTTCCATGGCTTCCAATTCCGGAAATACTTCAAGGTATGGAGTTTTCAATAGAAGAAAGTCTATAAGTTTTGACTCACAGAGATTATACAACAAAGTCATTACAAAAAAGAGACTTATCAAGGAAGGAGAATTTATCAATCATGGATTGAGTAATACAAGTTCACAGATGAAGAAAATTATTGTACAGAGACATTGGAAAGTTCTGTGCTACACTACCGTTACAGTTGGTGTACCAATGGTAAAGAAATTTTATGCTAACTTACATGTAATTACCCAAGGAGTCATCTTCTTTCGAGGTAAGGCTATATCATTTACTCCGACTTGAATTAATGATTTGTATATGATAGAAAACGTCCAATCTGTCAAGATAAAAATTTTTTCCCAACGAGAGATATGATGCAAGATGTATATAAATTTCTGACGGATGAAAATGATAATTGAGAAATCAGAGATAAGGGATATGTTAGTTTCTCTACTTCACTGCTTAGTCTAATATCAAAACAATGACATTTCTTCATATATGTAAAATTTCTCCCTACTATGAAGAATACTAGAGTTACAAGAGAAAGTGCCATTTTAAACAACTGCATGCATTTGAAAAAGCCCATTAATGTGGGGTCAATTATTTTCAAATCTGTTATGGGTATTATTGTGGATGAGCCAATGAGCCAATATATGGACTGGGGCTTGCTTCCTCAATTTTTCTACTTTGCAGTCAATCTCAAGTTCCATATGAAAGTTGGGAGAAAGTTTTATTACCTTGGGAGCCCAAATGAAGCATTAGACATTATTTTGGGTCATTCATCACATGCTTTAATACCATTGATGCCACAAATAGTTGGCAGTTCAATAGCTTTGGAGAAGAAAATGAAGAAAATAGATTGAGAACTTCAAAGTATTATGAATGCAATAGGAAATCTTAACTACCTTTTTGATCACCTAGATTGGAGGATGAAGAAGAACTTTGATCATACTAGCATACTTTGATCATACTAGAAAAATTGAAACAGGATTGGTGCAGATGTTCAAGAAAAATGGATGGATCGATGAAAATTTGACTGATCAATTCCCGTACACACCTTTCTACAATTTGTATGTACATTAACAGTCTATGAGAGATATTAGAGGAGGAGAAAGTACTGAAGATGAGGCAGAAAAATTGAAGAAGTTGGACTCTCTACTATTTTAAAATACTTATGTATTTAATGGGATTGTGTGGATTTGATTTACTTTACTTTGCTTTAGAACTCTATTGACTTTGATTGTGTGTATAGTTTTTTGTCAACATTCTAGTTTTGTGGATTGATTTCAATGCTGAATTATAAATTAGTTTACTTTAAGGATGTGGAAGTGTGATTAGAAAAATGTATTTGTAAAAGGTGTATTTTCATATATAAAAGTTATTTGGTGTTTTTTTTGTGAAAATGCTTGTTTCTGAATTATATTTAGATAAAAATTAATGATCAAAAAGACTAAATAGACTTTGGAGTAAATTGAAAGAAAATTGAAATTTGCAGAAATAAAAAAATGATTTTTTTTGGCCACTAAAACCGAAGGAGCCGGCATGGGTTCCGACAGCGCCCTCGACCTGAACCGACCCAAA
>NW_018222631.1:0-840 GCF_001263595.1 Phalaenopsis equestris
GAGCCGAACACGAGCGAACAAAGAGTTGTTCTGTTCGACACATTTATAATTCAAGCTTTTAAAACTTATTTGTGTTCAACTCTTTTACTTAACGAACCAGCTGAACACTAGCTACTTAATGATCCAAACACGAGTTATTCGCGAACAACGAGCTCTTTTTTTTTTTTTTTTTTTTTTTTATTAAAAATCCTAAATTTAAAAAAAAAAAAAAATGTTAATTATTAGCCTATTAAATATTTTATCTGACATGAGTAATTTGTTTGATAAGACGTATGAACGGTTTATGCATTTACGGTCAAGATCTCGTAGAAGTTAGAAACCGTACTGGATACCCTTTTTGTGCTCTACCGTTTTAAACGGCGGGGAATATTTATATAGGTTAAAATATTCCCATACAAGCTCAAGGCAGGAAACAGGAATTTACTCCAACCATGTATCGAAACGTGGATGTTCTAAAACGAGGTTTAATTTGTGTCTTGTGCTGCAAATTCTTAATCAAGCTTTTGGTTGATAACAATAAAACAGAATGTGACCTCATTTTCACCATGCTATAGTAGTTTGATATTTTGGATCAAATCATAAGAATTTGAAATTCAAAATCTAATATATATGAAATGTATATGAGTATTTTATTTTTATTTTTGCTACATGACAAAAAATAATATGAGTCGAAAGTGAAAGCATGCGGCTTATTGATTAAAAGACACTATTACTCTTCTAAAATCTTAAATTCAATCCATATATTTTATAATTTATTGCTAAACATATAAACTATATCGTATGGTGTACACTAAACTGTAGTGTTCATGTGACTTAGGATGCTATTATATGTTAGTAATT
>NW_018222632.1:0-3237 GCF_001263595.1 Phalaenopsis equestris
CACTCTCTCTCTCACTCCCTCTTGCTCTCACTCTCTTTTGCACTATCAACCACTCTCTTTACATATCTCCCACTCTCTTTCTTTCTCTTTTCACTATCTCTTTCTTTGTCTCTATCCTCACCCTCTTCCTATCCCTATACCTCACTCTCTCCCATTCTAATCCCTTTATCACACATGATCTATCCCTCTCTCTCCCTGTCTCTCTCGCACTTACCTCTTAGGTTCTCTCTCTTTCTCTTACTTGCTTGCTTCTTCCCTTCCTCTTCTATTCTCTCTCCCACACTCTCTTTATCTCTCTTTGCACTCTTCCTCTTTTTTTGCTCTCTCACTTTCTATGTCTATCTCTCTCTTTTCTCTCAATTCATCCCTCTCACTTCCTCACTCTCTCTATTTCTCTCTCTCACCTCTCTTCTTCTGTCTTATTTCTTCTCTCCCTTGCTAGCTCATATTTCTCTCTCACACACTCCTCTCCCTTTATCCACTCTCTATATTATCTTATTCTCTTTTCACTCTCTCAGTATTTCTTTATCACACACTAACTCATTGTCTCTCTGCATCTACCTCTTTCCACTCCCTCAATCTCACATGCTTTTTTTTCTCTCTATCTCTCCATCTCTCTATCACTATATATATCTCTTCTCTCACTCAGGATCTCTCTCTCTTGTCTCACTCAATATCTCTCTATCCTTATTTCTCTATATCTCATTAACTCTCTCACACCATCCCTCATTATCTCTCACGCTCACTACTACTCTCTCTTCTTCTCTCTTCTTCTCTCTTCTTACTCTATCTTCCTCATGTTTCCCTCTTGTTTCACCTCTCTTTCTCTCTCTTCTCTCTTGCTCACCTCTCATACTCAATCATTATTTCTCCTCTCTCATTGTTTCATTTCATTTTTCTCTCCAACTTTCTCTTTATGTCCCTCTCACTCTCCCTCATTATCTCTCTCTTTCCCCTTCCCCTGCCTTTTTCCTTTGCTTTCTAGATAGAGCTCACTTTCTTTCTCTTGCTCTTCTCTCTCTCTCTCTCATTCTCTTACTCTCTCTTTCCCCTCTCTCCCGCCCTTTCTCTCTATTTTTCTCTTCCTCCTCTCACTTTCACTCATCACTATCACTCTCCCACTCTCTTCTCCCTTCCTTTCACTCTCTCACCTCCAATTTGTTTATCTCTCTCTCACACACACACACTTGCTCTTTTTCTCTCTCCCCCTCCCACTCTTCTCTTGCTCCCTCACTCATTCTCTCTCTCACCCATACAATAAACCTCCCTAACTCTCTCACCACACTTCACTCTCCTCACACTTCACTCTCTTCCTCCATCTCACACTCTCAAAGAGAATGAGAGAGAGAGAGAAATATAGAGAAAGGCAAAGAGTAAGAGAGAGTTAGAGAGGTTAATGAGGAGGTTATATAAGAGAGAGTGAGCGTGAGAGAGTGAAATCTCTCATGCATGTCTCTCTCTCTTTTATTTCCTCCCTCCCTCACACCCCCCACTCTCACCTCTCTCTTACACTCTCTGCCTCAGTTTAGCTCTCTCTCTATCCAGGGAAAGGGATAGTGAGAGAAAAAAGTAAGAACGAGAGAGGGACAGAAAGCGAGGGAGTGATAAAGATAAAGAGGGAGGCCAGAAAGAGCCAAAGATAGAGAGAGAGAGAGAGAAACTAAGTACTAAAAGAGATGGAGGCATACTCTCCCTATCTCCCTCCCTCCCTCCCTCCAACCCTCTCTTGTATCCTCTTCCTCCTCTCTCTCTCTCATTCTTCATTTCTTTCTTACTCTCTCACTCATGCACTTCTTTGCCTCTATGTCTCTCTTTCTTGCTCTCTAAGAGATGGAGGGAGGGGGATTGGCAGGAAGAGAGTGAGAGAGATGGAGAACAATAGAAAGAAAATAGAGAAAGATAAAGCATGAGAGACAAGAGATTAAATGCTTGGAATAGAGAGAGAACACAAGAGAGGAATAGAGAAAGATAAAGCATGAGAGATTAAATGCTTGGAATAGAGAGAGAACACAAGAGAGGGTTATAGAAGGAGAGAATTAAAGTGGTCGGGAAGGAGAGAGGAGAGAGATAACATATGCATCTCTCTCCCTCTTTCTCTCTCTCACTCTCTCTCAGTCTATCACTCTATCTCTCATTTCTCACATCTCTCTCCTCTTTCTCGCACTCTAACTCTCTCACTCTCTTATGTAGTCTCTCATTCTCTCTCCTCTTTTCTACCGCTCCTAATACTTTCTTCCCTCACCCTCTCTTCCTTATCTCTCTATTGATGGAGAAGAGAGTGTGAAAGAAAAATGGAGAAACGAGAGAAAAGGAGAGAGATAGTGATGAAGAGAGAGCACAAGAGAAATGAGAAGAGAGAAGAGGCTCTCACTCTCTCCATCCCATTTTGTCCCTATATTGTCCCTATATTGTCCCTATATCTCTCTCTCTCTTTTAGCTCCTTCTCCAAAAGGAAGAGTGATAGCGAGGGGGGAGAGAACAGATTTAGAGTGGGGGTTAGAGAGAAGGTGTTGGAAGGAGGGAGAGAGGGAGAGAGATGATTCATCAGAGAATAGGAGAAAAAAATAGAGAGAGTGTTTATAAAGAGAAAGTGAGTAAGGCAGGGAGGGAGAGAAGGTGAGAGTAGAGTGACAAAGGGTGGACAAGAAAGGGAGGCAAGCTTTCCCTCAATCTCTCTTGTTTTACCTCTCTCGCACTCTCCTCTCCCTATTTTACCTTCTCTCTATCTCTCTCTCTCCCTTGCTTCTCTCACTCCCTTTCTGCTCCCTCTCTTGCCTCTCCCTCTAGCTCTCCCTTTCTTCTCTTGCACTTTCCCTTCGTCTTTCTCTTTCCATACTCTCCTTACCACTCCATTTTTCTCATTCTCCTCTCTCTACTACTTGTTCTCTCCCTTCCTCATTCCCTCTCTCACCCTCCCTCCCTCCCTCCCTCCCTCACTCCCCCTCCCTCTTGTATTATCAATCTCCTATGTTCTCTCAATTTCTCTGGCTTGTTCTCTTCTCTCACTCACTCACTCACGCTCTTGTTCTCTACCTCTCTCTCTCTCGGTCTCCTCATCTCTCTCACTTTCTCTCTTGCTAGTTCTTCTTTCCTACAATTTCTTCTTTATCTCTGCTCTTTAACATTCTCTCTATCTTTAAACTATCTCACATTCTTGCTCTCTTCCCAAACTCTCTCACATACGCACACACTCTCTCTTACTTTCTCTCTCACCCTCCCTCCCTCCCTACTCTTTCT
>NW_018222632.1:3482-7011 GCF_001263595.1 Phalaenopsis equestris
CTCCCTCCCTCCCTCCTACCCTTCAAAAAGAGGGAGTAGGAGAGAGAGTGAGAGAGACAATGATAGAGAGTGTGTGAGATAGAAGCATAAAGAGCTCTCACTCGCTATCTCTCTCGTGCTCTCTTTCTTGTAATTTCTAATTCTCTTAACTTCTCAGATAAGATAATGAATTATGGAGAAAGAGAATATTGATAGGGAGAGTGAGGGAGTAAGAGAGATAAGATATAGAGAGAAAGAGAGAGTGAGGGAGAGAGAGATTGAGAGGTAGAGTGAAGAGAGGGAAAGATAGAGAGATAGAGTAAGAGTTTGAGAGAGTGTGTGTGATTGTGAGGAAGAGAGAGAATGGATAAAGAGAGTGTGAGTAAGGGAACGGGATAGAAATATATGTTGAACATTTGAGAGAGGGATAAAGAGAGAATCAATATAGAGAGTGATATCTATATTCTCTCTCCCTCTCTATCTCTCTCTCTTTCACACACTCTCTCTATCTCTGTTGCTCTCTAACTTTCTTCTTCTCTACCCTCCCTCCCTCCATCCTCCATCTCTTTTATGTCTTTATCTGTCTCTCTCACTGCCCCCTACCCCTTAATCTTAATCTTTTCTTCTCTCACTTTATTCTTTCTCGCTCTCTCTCTACATCTCACTCAGACTCCTCTCTTCATTTATTTATCAACCTAACTCCTCTTGTTATCTCACCTAATTAGATGCTCTTCTTTCTTTCTCTCTCTCTATCTTTCTCTCCCACTATTTTTCTCACTTTCATCTTATCTCTCACTAGAATGAGAAAATATGGGAGGAGAATGATAGAGAGCTAGAGAGAGATATAGAGAAAATGAGATATGGAAGAAGATAGAAAGAGTGAGAAACATATGGAGAGGGAGAGAAATATCCAAAGTGAGAGAGAGTTAGAATGGGCGAACGAGAGAGAGGGAGTTGGAACAAGAGAGGGAGAGATGGAAAGTGAGACATATCTCTCGCTCACTCACTCTTTATATCAATTTATCTCTATCATGTGAGAAATTTAGAGAGAATAGAAATTGAGAGATGAGAGAGTAAGGAAGATAAATAGTAGTGATGTAGAGTTTGAAAGCGAGAGAGTGGAAGTTATATTGAGAGTATGAGAGAGATGTAGAGCTAGAGAGATATATGATAAATAGAGAGGATGAAGAATGATAGATAACAAGGGAGAGAGAGTCAAAGAAGGAGAGAGGAATAGAACGAGTGGGAGCGAGAGAAATCTTAAAAACGAGGGAAAGGGAGAGGGTGAAAGAGAAAATGAGAACAAAAGATATTATGATGGAGCGAGATAGAAATGGAGGTAGAAATACATTGGGAGGGATGGAGAGTCTCTCTCTCTTAAGTAGAAAGTGGGGGAAAGTGGTAAGAAAGATATATGGGGAGGGTGACACATAGGGAGAGAGAAAAGAGATAGGAGATAGAAGGAGAGAAAGACTTCCAGAGTGTGAGAGAGATAAATAAAGAGAGAGAAAAAGAGAAAGAGTGAGCAAAAGAAGAAAGATGGGAAAAAATATTTTTACCTAACTCTCTTCCTCTTCTCTAATTTTTCTCTCTCACTCCCTGTCAACTCATAGAATGTGAGTGGTAGAGATACAGAGAGAATGAGAATGAGAGATAGAGAGGGTGGTGAGAGAGAATTGTCAGAAAGAGAAAGAGAGAATGAGAGAGAGCAAGTGAAAGAGAGAGAAGTGAGGGAGGGAGAGAGGAGAGAACATGAGAGAGAATGAGAATGAGGGATAGAGGAGGGAGAGATTTTTCATTCTTTCTTCTCTCTCCCTCGCTCTTCCTTCCATCTAAGCGAGCATTTTTGCACATTCTCTCTCACTTGCATTCTCAATCATGCTCTCACCCTCCCCCCCTTTCTTAATCATGCTCTCTTTCACTCTCTCACATTCTCTCATGGTCCGTCCTCATCTCTCTCCTTCTTGTTCCTCTCATTCTATCTCTCTATGTCTCTTTTCATCTCTCTTGCTTTCTCTCACTCTTAATTCCTTTCTCAACCTCTCATTTTTGCTTCTCTTTTTCCCTGTACCACTATATCCTTTTCTTTGTCATTTTGTCTCCCTTTACTTCTCTTACTCTCACTCCCTCCCTCTCATTATCTCTCATATTTTTTCTTCTTTATTACTTTCTTAGCCTCTTCTCTCTCTCCCTCCTAATTTTTCATTTTTGCCATCACTCTATCATTTGGTCTTTTTAACTCTCACTCCCTCTCTCACTCACTCTCTCCCCTACATGCTATCCCTAATTTGTTCTCTTTCTCCCTTCCTCTCTACCGTCCCTCTCTAGCACTCTTACTCTTCTCTCTCTTATGCTTCTCTTTCTTCTTCTCTTTCTCTCACTTCCCCCTCTCTCTCTCACTCTCTCATTAGAAGGGTACGAGAGTGGAAGGGATAGGACCTATCTCTCTCCCTACCTCTCTATAACTCAATTTTCTATCTCTTTCTTTCACTTTCCCTCAATCTCTCTATCTCCCTTTCCCTTTCCTTCTCTATCTCGCTATCTCACATTCTTCCTCTTACCTCATTCTCCAAATCTCTTTCGCTCTCTCATGTTATTATCCTTCTCCATCTCATTTTTCTCTCTATCTCATTCTATTTCTTCCCTTACATCTCCGACACTCTCAATCTCTCTCGCTCGCTCATCTCTCTCTCACTCTACATTTCTCTCTTACTCGCACTCTTCACAATCCCCCTATTTGATTTCTCCTATTTTCATTCTCTCATTCTCTCTCATCTCAGTTTCTCTCTAGCACCCTCTCCCTCTCTATGTCTCCCTCTCCCTCTCTCACATTATCTCACTATCATTCTCTCTCATAATCCCTTCATGTATTTCGTTATTCTTTCTCCCATCTCTTATTATATTTCCCTCTCTCGCTATCAATTTCCTTTCACTCTCCCCTCCCTCCCTCCTGCTATTTTAACTCTCCCACTATTTCAAACCCTCCTTTTCTCTCAATTTTTTTCAGTCTCTTTATCTCTTTTCTTTTTTCCCTCTAACACACTCTCTCTTGCTCTCCTTCTCCCTCTTCCTCTCCATCCATCCCTCCTCTCCCTTGATATTACAAGACAGAGATGAGAGAGAGAGTTGGGGGTGAGAGAAAGATATTAAGAGGATAGAATGAGTGATAAAGGGAGAAGTAAGAGAGATAGGCTGATAGGAGAGTTGGTGATAGAGAGGAAGGAATAGAGAGAGGATGAGAGAGAGTGTGTGTAAGAGAAAGTGTGAGAGGGAGTGATAGAGAGGTGTTTCTCTTCATATCTTCTCTATTTATTATTTCTATCACTCTCTCTCCCTTTCTCATGCACTCCTTCTCACTCTTCTCTCTCCCTCTCTCACTTTCCTCACTCTTTTTCTCACCCCCTAATCTCTCTAATTCTATCTTTACTTATGTCTCTCTCTCATTTTCTATCGTTATCCTTCTTCTCCCACTCCTCACACTTTTGCATCACCTCCCACTTACATTCTACCTCACTCTACCTCCCTTTTTCTTTTTTATTCCCTCCCCCTT
>NW_018222632.1:7070-7292 GCF_001263595.1 Phalaenopsis equestris
TTCTCTCACTCCTCTTTCTCTCTTTCTCTATATTGAGGCTCTTAAATGCTCTAACTCTTGACTTCTCTCTCTTTTGCTTTCTCCCTACGTCTCTTCTCTCTCCCTCTTTCATCACCCTCTCTCCCTCTCAAATCACTCATGCTCTCTCCAGCTCAGAGAGAGAAAAAGACCTTCCATCCCTGCATATCTTTCTTTCTCTGGCTCTATTACTATATCTCGCTA
>NW_018222632.1:7418-18369 GCF_001263595.1 Phalaenopsis equestris
CGTAGCTTTATATATCTCTCTATCTCCCTTTCCTTCTCTAAGTATCCCTCTCTCCTATCTTTCTCACTCACTTTTTCTATTACTCCACTTTCTAACACTCTCTCTCCCCATCTATCTCTCTTACTCCCATTCCCTTCGCCCTGCTCCTTCTGTCCCACTCTCTCTTTCTCACTCTCTCTTACTTTTAATATCTCACTCTCTCTCTGCATCTTTCTCTTATTCTCCCTTTATCTCTCACACCTCTCTCTCTCTATTTCTCTCTAGCACTCTTTATTTCTCCTCTATCTATTTCTCTTGCTCTCTCTATAACAGAGAGATCAGGTGACAAAAAAAGAGGGAGGGAAAGAAAGAATAAGAGAGCATCTCCATATTAAGAGGTATTAGGAGAGAAAAAAGTTTAATAGTTGGATGGCGAGTGGGAAAGAGATCAAGAGAATTAATAAGAAGGCAGGAGAAGACAAAAACAGATAATAAAAGAGATAGAGGGAGAGGAAGAGGGAGAAATATGAAGAAGGGAGGGAGAAAAGGGAGGATGGGAGGGTGAAGGAGGGAGAAAGAGAGGGGGATAGAGGTAGAGGGAGTGATAAAGAGAGACTGTGATAGATGTAGGGAGAGTGAAAAGAGTGATAGTTCAAAATATAGGAAGAGAGTGGGAGATAAAGAGAATAATGATTTCACCCTATTCCTCTGCTACCTTGCTTCTCTCAGTCATTCTCTCTCTTACTCAAACTATCTAACTATCTCTCCCACTATTTATTCTCTCTCCCTCACTATCTGTCTTTGTATCTCCCTTTCCCACTCACTTAACTCTTTATCTCTCGCTCTCTCTCACTCTACACACTCTCTCACTCGCTCATTCACTCTCAATATGCTTCCTCTCAATATGCTTCTCCCATGCTCCTTCAATCAATCTCTCTCTCACTATTCTCTTGCTTAAATTTCTTTCTTTTATCTATTAACTTTCTCTTTATTCCTCAAGCTAATAAACCCTATCACTCTTCTGATCTCTATCACTCTTTCTCTCTCACTCTCTCTTTCTCTATCTCTCCTCACTCTGAATCTCACGCTCCTTATTTTTCTCTATCACTTATTAGAAGAGATGGGTTTGGATGGAGTGTGAGTGATAGAGTGTGAGAGAGAGAGAAGAGATAGAGAAGAGAAGAGAAGAGAAGAGAAAATAAGAGTTTACAAGAGAGAGCTTGAGATACATAGCAAGGTAGAACTATCTCTGCATCTCTCTAAGTTAAAAGAGGAGGGAGACCAGGTGGGGAAGTTAGAGAGAGATAGAAATAGAGAGAAAAGAGTGAGTGAGAGAGAGGGTGAGAGAGGGAATGAAGATGGTAGAGAGAGATAGAGAAAGGATAGAGTGGGCAAAGTGATTATGTAAGATAAAGATAATTATAGAGAAAGAGAGTAGAGTAAACTGAAGAAGGTGAGCGGTAAGGATGATATTGAGATGTGGAGAGACAATGAGTTATAGAGAGAAGAGGGATAGAGTAAAAATGAGAAGATAATGAGATTTTAGAAACAGAGGGACTGAGAGAATGGGAGAAAGTTAAAGTTAGAGAGAGAATAAGAGAGAGAGAAATAGAGATAGAGAGATGAGAATAAGAGCAAAAGATAAGAAAGAAAGATTTAGAGAGAGAATAGTGAGAGCATGAAAAAGTGAGTGAAGTTGTAAGAGAGATAAAGTGCATGCAAGAGAGATAGATAAAGAGAGAGAGAGGGTAATGAAGGAGTCAAGGTGAGAAAGTGGAAGAGAGAGAGATGTGGGGATAGAGGAAATGAGAGCGAGCGAGAGAGATGGTGGAAGGATAGGGGAGAAAGAGTGAGAGAGATAGTGAGGAAGCTGGAGAACGATGGGGTGGGAGAGGGAGAGAGAGATGAAAAGAGGAAAAGAAGGAGCGGAAGAGAGATAAAAAGAGGAAAAGAAGGAGCGGAAAGAGAGAAGAAAGACAGTGAAAGATTGAGAGAGAATATATACAGATAAAGGTGAGAGGAGAGAGAGATAGAAAAAGCGAGTGAGAGACAGAAAGAAGATGAGAGAGGACAAATAGATGTGCATAAGGAGCCCTTCCTCTTCTTTTATCCTCCTCTCACTCTCGCAGTCCTTGACGCTCTCCCTCTTCTCTCACTCTCTCTCATTCTCTCTTATTATCTTTCTCTCATTCACTCTCTCATTGTGACTTCACACTCAGAGAATGAGAACAATGTAATGGGAGGGACATTGATGGAGGGAGGGATATTAAGAAAGAGTGAAAGGGGCAAGAGGAGATGAAAGAAGAAGAGAGTAGGTTATATCCTCTCTTAGTACTTTTTCTCTCACTAATTCTGACTCTCCTTCCTCTCTTACTCATTTATTCTCCTCCTTAGTGAGATAAATAGAGAAGAGATGAGAGAAAAAAATTTTCCCTCCTAATCTAACACTTGCTCTCTCATTTCTCACTCTAATTTTCTTTCAACTCACTCTATTCTGCTCTTGATCTCTAGATCTTTTAATCTCAAACTCTCTTCTACATTAGCTATCTCTCTCACTCTCTTTTATTATCTCAGATATATCACACTTTCTCTTGTCTCCTTCTCTCTATCTCCTCATCTCTTTCTCATTCACTATCGCTCTTCCTCTTCTAACACTCTCTTACTATTGCTTATTATCTCTCTCAAATTATTCTCAGACTACCACTCTCCCACCCTCACACGGTTCCTCTCTCTTACTTCCATCTCTTTCTATCTCAGTTTACTCTTTCTCTCTCTTCTAATCTCTCACTCTTTTCTCTTCTATATTTCTCCTCTCTCTCTCCTCTCTCCCTCTCTTTCTCTTCTTTTCTCTTACACTTTCTCCCTCTTTCTCCCTTAATTTATACTTCTATCCCTCTTCACGTTACTATCTCACACACTCTCTCTTCATCTCCAACTCACTCTCTTTTCTCTCTCTCTCACCCTTTCAACTCTCTTCTTCTCCATCTCTCAATTTTTTTTCTATTGCTCCCCCACACTCTCACACTTGCTCTCCCTCTAGCTCTCCACTTCTTTTATCTTTCTTTCTCTCATTATCTCTCGCTCATCTCCCCTCACTCTCTCCTATAGGCTCTCTCTATCTCACTCCCTCTAAATTTCTCACTTTTCTCTCTTAATATCTTCTTATCTCACAATTTCTCTTTTTTTCTCTCACACACTCTTTTCCCGTTATCTTTTCTCCTCTACAACCCTTTCTTCCCCCCACTCTCTCTCTTTGTCTCTCCATCTTTCTCTATTTTATCACTTTCTCGCTCTCTTGTCCTCTCATTCTCCTTCTCACTCACCATCTCACTCACTTCTTTCTTCTCACCCTCTTTCTCCCTCTCACTTCCACACTCTCTCTCCAACTCTCCCTCCCTATCACTCTTTCTTGCGTGAGAGAGAGTGAGAGACATCTATCTCTCTATCCCTTTTGCTCTCTTTCTCCCTCTCTCTCTCTTATGCTATCAACCACTTCTCTTCTCTCCTTCTTAGTCTCCACTCTCTATCTCTCTCCATCCATCTCTCTATTTATCTCATTGAGAAAGAGGGAGGGATGGAGAGAGAGACAAAAGTGGGAGAGAAAAAAGAGGTTTAAAATCTCTCTCTCATGTACTCTTCTTTTCCCTCTTTCTCTCTTTGCTCTATCTCAATTTCTCCTCTCTTGCTCTATTTATCTAACTCTCTCCTCTCTCTGTTTCTCTCTCATTATCTCTCTCTCACAACAATCTCATTTTTCTAACTCACCTAGAGAGACAATGAAAGGGAAAAAGTTGGGCGGGAATGGAGGGAGGGATAATGTGAAAAATAGAAAGGGAGTGAGAGGAGATGGGTAAGAAAGTGGGTGACAGAGAAAGAAGGTGGAGCGAGAGAAGCAAGATTGAGAGAGAAGGATAAAGTAATAGAGTTGAGGAGGAGGGATAAAAATAAATAATGAGAGATATTGAGATAGATAGAACAGGAGAGAGAGTGTGAAAGAAAAAAGTAAGAGATAGAAGAGAGAGTAAGAGAGAGAAGAGAAATGAGGAGGGAGAGGGGGAGAGGTATATAGGTAAATTTGGAGAATGGAGATTATAAACCAACAAAGCAAGTCAAAAAGGAAGTGGGGGAGGGAGAGAAGAGGGAAAAAGAGAAAAGAAAATGATAGAGAGAAAAGTGAGAGAGAGAAAGAGAAAGAAGAGTCAATAAGGGTGAAAAAAGAGTGGGAGGGAGAGAGTTGAGTGAGGAAGAGAGAGAGTTAGGGTGGGAATGGAAGAGAGATAGAGTGAGAGTAAGTGAGCAAAAGAAAGAAACTACAAGAAAGTGCTATTAAGAGAGAGAGCTAGAGTGCAAGAGAGAATGAGATCAAGAGATTCTCAGAGAGTGAGAGAGGGACGGAGCTTTATTTTTTCCTCTAACTTACTCTCCTTTTCTCTCTCTTACTCTCTTCATATTTCCCATCAAACTCTCTTCTCTTCACCCAACTAATCAAAATATCTTTCATCTTTCTTTTCCTTCACTCTCTCAGTCTCTTTCACTCTCATATTCTCACTTATGCTCTCTTCCTAGCTCTCACTCTCTACATCTCTCACTCTTGCTCCATCTCTATAGAGATGGGAGGGATAAGGCGAGAGAATGAGATAGTAAGAGGTGGAGAGAGTGGAAGATATTGTTCTTCTCTCCCTCTTTATATGGCCACACACACTCTCTCTTTCCTCATGCTTCCTCTTTCTATCTCATTCTCTCTTTCCTTCTCTCTCCCTCATCTCTTTTTCTTCCTCTCAACCTCTGGTAAGGAGAAAGAGGGAGAGAAGCATGATTGAGAGTGAGAGAGAAAGAATAAAAGAGAAAGATTGAATGAGAGAAGGAAGGAGAGAGCACCAGAGAGAGTGAGAGAGAAAGTAAGGGGGGAGAGATAAAAAGACAGAAGATGAGAGCATGAGAGAGTAGATAAATATAGAAAGAAAATAAGGGTGAGAGATTGAAATGAAGCTTGAGAGAGAAAATAGAAGATGAGTAGTAGAGAGATAGAGAGAGCATGAGAGGGATAGCGGGAAAAGGAAAGAATAGAGCTGTGTTCCATCATTCCCTCTTCCATCCTATCTCTCTCACTTTATCTCTCTATATCCGTCTCTTTATTTCTCTCCCACTCTCTCTTCTATGTCTCTACCTCTCTTACTTTTTTTTCTCTCATTCTCTCACTCAATTCCCTTCTCTCCCCCCTCCCACAAGTTATATATAGCCCCCTTTCCTTTTAACTCTCTATCTCTCACTCTCACTCTCTCTTTCCCGTACTCAAATTCTTTGTCCCATCTCCTTAGCTCTCCATCTCTCTCACTCTCTCCCACATTCCCTCTCTCTCTCTCACTCCTCCCTTTCTTCCTTTAGAACATGCTCCAACTCTCTCTATCCATCTGACCCTTGTCACTATCTCTCTCTATATATCTCTATTATTTAGCTCATTCTTTATCAAAGAATGATCAGAAGGAGAGAGAGCAAGAGAGAATAGAGAGAGATTTATAGAGAGACATTGAGAAAGAAGGGGGAGGTAAGTCAGTGAGTGAGAAAGAAAGAAATAGTTAGAGGGATAGAATGAAATAAAGAGAAAGTGAGTGAGAAAGAGATAGAGAGAGAAAGGTAGAGAGATGGAGAGTTAGAGATAAGAGAGGCGAGAAGATGAGAGAGAGGGTGGGAGAGGGAAGAATGGAAAGAGAGATGCATAAGGATGGATAGGGAGGGGGAGAAAGAGAAAAGAAAGTAGAGTAAGAAAGAGAAAGAAAGTTGGAGAGAGGGAGAGAGGGAGAGGGATGGAGAGAAAGGTAGAGGGGAGAGAGGGAGAGAGGGAGGGAGAGAGGCAAAAGGTAAGACAGAGAGAGAGGGAGAGAGTCGGGAGGATGAGAGAAAGGGGGAAGGAGAGAGTGAAAGGGAGGTAGAGAAAGAGAAATATAGAGACGAGGTTGTAAGAGTGAGAGAAAGCAAGAAATAGTGAAATGGGGAGAGATAGAATAAAAGAAAGAGTTAGAGAGAGGGAGAGGGTGGGTGAGGGAGAGCGTGAGTGAGAAAAAATAAGTAAAAGAGATAAAATGTGAGGAGATAGATCGAGAGAGAATAAGAGAGACAAATATATATCTCTATTCTCTCTTTTCTCACTACCACCTTCCTTCCATCAAAAACTTCCTCTGTCTAATCTCTCAGTACCCTCCCTCTTATTTCTTTATCTCTCACCCTCCATCTCTCTAATTCTACTTCTCATCTCCAACTCTTAATCTATCTCACACACTCTCTCCCCCACTCTCACTTTTTCTCTGTCCCTCATCCTCTCCCACCCTCTCTCCTATTCTCTCTTTCTCTCACTTCTCCTCCCTCCCTCTCACATTTACAAGGGAGAGTCAGAGTGAGAGAAGAGATATGGAGGAGAGGTATCAAGAAAGGTAGTGCAAGGAAAACTAAGAGAGGTTTTGAGAGAGAATAGGGCAACCGCTCTCCCACATTAACTCTCACTCTTCTATTCCAACTCTCTCCCTCTTTTCTTACTCACTTGTCACTCTTTTATTCTTATCTTCTTCTCTCTCACTCTCTCACACTCTCTTCCCACTATCTCTCTCTCTTCCTCTCAAAATAGTAACATATCTCTCTCTCTCTAAATCCTTGTCTCTCTCTCTCTCGTCACTCTTTACCCTCCCTCCATATCTTTCTCGATATCTCTCTCTTTTCTTCATGTTCCTCTCAGTCTCTCTCCCTCTCACATTTCATCTCTCTGTCTCACTCTCCTCTTTCATTCTATCTCTTCCTTTTTCTATCTCTCTCTTTGACTCCCTCTATCTGCATCTATCTCTATCACTTCTTACTTGCCATCTCTCGCTGTCCCTCTTTTTATTCCCTCTCTCATACCTGTTATCTCTCTCCCGCTCATCACTCACAAACTTCCTCTTCTTTTGATTTCACTCTCTTGCTATCTCTCTATCCCTCTCACTCTTTCAGTCCTGATCTCTCCTTCCTCTCTCTATCTCTCCTTCTATTTTTCTCTCTATCTCTTACACTTTCTCTTGCTTAATCTCTATGTATCTCCTTCTATATCTCCTCTTATTGCTTTGATATATCTCATTGTGTCTCCCTCAATCTCTTCTTTCTCTATCCTCTCTCTAACTTTCCTCTCCCTCAATCATGCTCTTTTCTCTCTCTCTCTCTCCATCCCTCCACCCCTTTCCCTTCCTCTCTCTTTCCTCTCTCTTTTTCTTGTACTATCAACTTCTCTCACTCTGTCGCACGATATCTCTCCATCTCTCATTCCCTCTAACTCTATCTCTCTCCATCTTTATCCCACCATCCCTCCTCTTCCCTCACTCACTCTTTCACCCTCTTTCATTCACTCTCTCCCTTTATCTCAATGTTGATATCTCTCTCTCCCCTCCCCCATTATTTGTTGCTCTATCCCTCTCTCTCCATGTCTCTCTCCCACTCACCTCTTAGTTTCTCTCTCTCTTTCCTTACTTTCTTACTTCCTCCCTTCCTCTTCTCTTCTCTCTCTCACACTCTCTATATCTCTCTTGCACTCTGCCTCTTTTTTTGTTCTCTCATTTTCTGTCGCTATCTCTCTCTTTTCTCTCAATTCCTCCCTCTCACTTCCTCACTCTCTTTAATTCTCTCTCTCACCTCTCTTCTTCCTTCTCATTTCTTCTCTCCCTTGCTAGCTCATCTTTCTCTCTCTCACACTCCTCTCTCTCTCTCTATCTCTCTATATTATCTTAATCTCTTTTCTCTCTCTCAGTATTTTCTTGTCACACACTATCTCATTGTCTCTCTGCATATACCTCTTTGCCACTTCTCAATCTCCCATGCACTTTTTTCCCTCTATCTCTTCATCTCTCTATCACTATCTATATCTCTCTTCTCTCACTCAGCATCTCTCTCTCTTATCTCACTCAATATCTCTCTATCCTTCTTTCTCTATATCTCATTAACTCTCTCACACCATCTCTCATTGTCTTCACGCTCACTCGCTTTGTCAACTCTCTCCCTCTCTCTCTCCTCTCTCAAACTCTCTCTTGCCACTCTTCTTCCATCTCTCTCTCTTTCCTTTTCTTTTCCTTACACCATCACCCTATCTCTTTATCACTCCTATCGTCTGTCCCACTTTCTCTTTCACTATCACTCTCTATATCTCTCTCCCTCCTTCCCTCTCAATAGAGAGACAAGAAAAAGCAAAGGAGAAATAAAGAAACAAAATTAGGTAAGGAGATAGAGCTCTCTTTGTTTCTCTTGCTCTTCTCTCTCTCTCATTCTTCTACTCTCTCATTCCATTCTCTCCCTCCCTTTGTCCTTTTTTTTTTCTTTCTTTCACTTTAACTCATCACTATCACTCTCGCACTCTCTTCTCTCTCTTGTGATGGAGCAAGAGAGAGAGAAAGAAAGAGAGGAAGACAAAAGTAATGATGAAAGAGAGTGAGAGGAGTGAGAGATAATGAGAGATAGTGTGAGAGAGTGATAATGAGAAGGAGACAAAGGGAGAGAGAGAGAACAGAGAGAGGGATCGAGGGAGATATGGAAAGGGAGAGAGATATGGAGGGTGACCCATGGAAAGAGGTATTAAGAGAGGGAGAGAGTGAGAGGAAAAAGACAGAGAGTGTGTGTGTGTCTATGAGAAAAACGGTGGGAAGTAGGGAGGGAGAGTGAGGGAGAGAGTGGAAGTGAGTGAGGAAGGAAAGGGAGGTGGTTGTAAAGAAGAATGTGAGAGAGGAGGGAGAGAGCAAGAGTGAGAGAGTGAGAAAAGCAGGATATCTACTGACAATGTGAAAGATATGAGGGAAGAGAGTGGGTGTAAAAGATAGAACAATTGAGGGAGTTGGATAGAGAAAGTGAAAGAAGAAAGAGTGGGAGATATGAAGGGAGAGCATGTGGGAGAGCAGGAGAGGGACAACAAAAAAAGATAAATAGTAGATTAAGAGAGAGAAGAGGAGAGAAGAGAGAGTGAGAGATGCATAATTAGAGAGAGAAGATAGAAGGCGCAAGAGAGATAGGGTGAGAGTTGGGGAGCTTTAAAGGATGAGAGAGAGTAAGAATGGAAAGAGAAAAGTGAGAAAAAGAGTTTAAGAAAGTAAATGAGGAAGCAAGGAGAGAAAGTGCAAGAGAGATAGATAAATGAAGCAAGAGAAGGAGAGAGAATGATGAAGAGAGGGAGAGTGAGCCAATGTGAGAGAGTAAATGGGAATGAGCAAAAAGAGAAGTGTGAGGTGATAGAGTGAGGGAGAAAATGAAAAATTATAGCATGAGTCAGGAAGAGAGGGAGAGATAGAAAGAGAAGAGAGAGCGAGAGGGAGAGGAGTGACATGAGTGAGAGAGATTGATGGTGAGAGTGAGAAGAGAGGGTGAAGAGATAGAGAGAAAGAGAAGAGAAGAGAAGAGAGAGGAGCAGGATAAGAGAGAGAAAGCTAGAGAGTGGAAGAGAAAAGGTAATAAAAAAGCTATAGAAAGGGAGAGATAGAGAGCAAGCAAAGAGAGCAATTTCTCCTTCTCTATCAAGAGTGAGAGCAAGAAAGAGGGATGGTGAGCAGTAGAGAGTGCGAGAAAGGTGAACAAGAGAGATAAAGAGCGATAGAGAATAAGAGAGAGTTGAAGAGAGAATGGAAGGATTGATATAGAGAGACTCTCCATCTCTTTCTCCACTTTATAGCTCTCTCACATTCTTGTTTCCCCTCTTTCTACCTGTAACCCTCCCTCCTCCCTCTCTTCTGCTCTATACTCACACTCTTTTTCTCATGATCTCCCTCTCTAAATAATATAATGAGATATAAAGAGAGAGGAAGGGAGGGAGGAAGTGAGAGGGAGGGAGGAAGTGAGAGAATGGGATAAAGGCAGAGAGTGAAAGATAGAGTTTTGGATGAGTAAAGAGACTTGTTGATAGTTTGAAAAAAAAAGAGAGGGAGGGAGCAGAGTGAGAGCACAAGAGATAAAGTGAGAGAGAAAGAGTGATAGAGAGAAAATGGTGAGAGAGATTACATGGGAGATATGGTGATAGAGAGAGTGTGACTCTCCGAATTTCACTTCACTTTTTCTTTTCTCTCTCTTACTCAATCTGTCACTCTCTTTCCTACTCTATTTTTCACTCAAAGTCTCTCTACCTCTCTCAATTGTCACTTCTCTCCATATCCCTGTCTAACTCTCTTCACTTCCTCTCTCCTTCTCTTGCTCTCTTCTCTCATTCCTTCCATCTCTCTCTAGCTCCTACTTATCCTCTCTCTCTTTCCCACCATCACCCTAACTGTCCCTCCCTCACCAAGTTTGTAGCTTTCTCTTGTATCGCTAACCTCTCTCATACCATCAATCTCTCTCTATCTCACTCACTCTTAGCCTCTTTTTGTTCACTCAAATCTCTCTTTCTCTCCCACTCTAGAGAAAGGGGGATCTCTCTCCATCTCTCCATTCTCTCACTCTCTTCTCTAACTTTCTCTTTTTTCTCTAAATCTCTTGTCCCTTATTTTCTCTTCCTCCCTCTATTACTCTTTCTCACGCTCTACTCTTCTCTCTTATTCCTCTATCTGACTACTCTTTCTATCTCTCTTGAGAGGAATGAGAAATAGGGTAAGCGAATGATGAGGGAGGTTCAGAAAAAGAGAGAGATAGCGCAAGGGGGATTGAGTAAGAGAGAGAGGGAGAGGGGTGAGAAGTAGATAGAGAGGGATGGGTGAGAGAGAGAACAAGAGGGAGGGGTAGGAGAGAACAAGAGGGAGACATAAGAGAAAGTACAGGTTGATAGCGCAAGAGAGAGAGAGGGAGAGAGATAGAGAGAAGAAGTATCACTCACATGCTGTCTTTGTCTCTCTCTCTCTCCTCTCTCTCTCCCTCCCCTCTTCTCCATCCCTCTCTCATATCATGAAAGAGTTAGAGAGGAGGATTTATGAGAAAAGAGATAGAGAGAGAAAGGAAAATTGAAGTGATGATGAGAGAGAAAGTCAAAGAGAGGAGGGATGGCCAGAGA